>NW_008684655.1:28060-32037 GCF_000695815.1 Acanthisitta chloris | reverse complement strand
TTCTTTATTAAAATGGGTCTGCATTTTGGAGAGGCCCTAGCAAACAAGAAGAGCAATCTCTGGTTCTTCCTCAATCCCTTGTAACAATCTGGTTCCTTCCTCAATCTGGTTCTTCACCTCAAACCCTTATAACAAGATTCTAGCTCCAACAGGCTCAAATGGAAATTCCAAGCCTCTCAGAAGCCAACCACCACAGCCAGCCTGTTTCAGAGCAGACTTTTGACACATGCACTGGATTTTTCTATAATTCTCACTTGGCTTTTCTTCTAAATACTCATGATATATGTTTATGTAGTTTCTGGAATAAAAAATACACAAATGAGGTGAAGCATCATTTCCAGGCATTTTCCTCCAGGGGATGTTTTCTCCAGCCTAGCATGTTCCATTGCTCTCCAAAGTATAAAGAAAAAGGAACAGAGCACAGGTATGGGAACATTTTTCTGCTACATGGTATTTGCACTGGTTTTGCTCACCTGCACAGTATTATGTGACAGACCAGATCAATTATTTGTCACCAAGAACCAGAGCTAAGATCATTTGTGAAACTGGCACCTAAGGGAGAAGGGGATAAGGTAAAGCAGATTTCAAACCTTTATATTATTACATAATGACTGAAGGAAAAAAAACTGCTACTGAATCATAGTCTAGCGTTCAGATAGCCTGGAAGAAGTTTCATGGTTTCCCTTCAAGAAATTCCTACGTCACAAATAACAAACAGAAACATGGTTCCAGCAGAGTTATCATATTGACCTGTAAGATCTCTAAAACTTCAGAACACCAGTGCAGACAGTACTTGGCTGTTCCTCACTTGTGAGAGTTGGAAGAGGCAGCCAGGGGAACTATCAGTCTCCTGGCATTGTCTCAACACAGCAGACTAAACCCATGGCTCCCTGCCATTGCCTCTTTACCAAAAACATTCACACCAATGACAGGATGGAGAAAAACAGAGCTACTGCCTCTAATTACAGCTTCCTCTGACCCCCATCACTTCCTGCAGGCAGGCTCTTCTCTTGCTTTGCCTGTTTTTGTGTCTGGCTCACCCTCTCTTCCATTTGCATGCTCCTGCTATGGTAGTCTTCATTATTAACAATTTTCCATCATCCTAGCAATTTTTTTCTCAGCTGGTTTTCAACAGCTTGTATAGGGTATATAATTCATCTAATAGAGAGGATTGGCCCCCATTTCAGATAACAGCATCCACAAACCTGTACAAACATTTTTCTTTGACTCTGAAGGGCAAGACAGAAAATCAGAGGTTAAGTTTAACAAGGTTTCAAGTTGAAATCCACTTCAAACATGCACATTACAATTTCCTCATCCACACTCTGTGATTGTAAAGACCCACCTTTCATCCTCTAATCAGCTGTCAGTCCCTGTCAGCCTTTTCTCAGATTTCAAACACAGTCTCTTTTCTTTATTCTCATACAGTATCTTAACCCCATTCTGTTCCCCCATATCCATTTCCTATCTTCTTTCCTTATCAAATTATCCTCCTTTCTTCCAGGAGCTCTCTGCATCCTTCAAGTTCCCTTTGCCATTCTCCCACCATCTTCTCTTTCTCTTATCTACTGCCTCTTCTCACTCATGCTCACTAAAGCCAAGAAACAACACAGGCATCACACCAAGGGCATCCACATACCCCCACATGACCAGGTACCACCAGTGCAGCCCTCAGAAGCTGTTCCTGAGCATGAGGAGCTGGGTAGAGGCAACAGGTGGGCTCTGTGGAGCCCAGAGCCCTTCAGGGGTTGAAAGAGCTCCTGAAAGACATCATGTCCCAACTCCTGCTCACTGTCAGGTCAGGAGATGAACTGATGTCTCTCCTGGCTATGCAAGGTGGGTCCTCATAGACTCAGTCAGAATAGCCATTCTGTATGTTAGAGGATGACTAATTAAAGAGGAAGCCACTTTTAGTTAAGCAGTTAACAGAGCCACTTTTCATTTTAGTTGAAATGAGGAATTTTACTGTGTCTTCTATGTTCATTTGTATTGTGCCATACTTAAGAGTAGTATTGTGGATAGCATGTCAGAGTGCAGGAGGACAGAGAAATAGGCACATTTTCTGTCAGCTTTTGATTGAGAAATACAGTAGAATGTACTCTCATTAATACAGTTCATGCTAGTAAGACCAACATTGACCTATTAAGTTATTGTGAACATGTTCCAGAACAAATGGCATAAATGGATTCTTAACTGTCAAGTGTATTTTACTCATCTGTGCTGGCAGCTGGAACATAACTATAATTATTTACTATACTCTGTAAATTGCAACCTTAAAAAAAAAAGAAAAAGAACATCATAGCATCAGCCATTGCACTTCTGCTGAGTAATGCTGGAATCTGTTTTTCAATTGCTTTTCTTCACTTTCTCACTTTGTCTCACTTTTAAGTGAGAAAATTTACAGAAATGTTCTGGCATATCTAAGAAAAGGCACTGACATAGTGAAAAGAAATAAATAATTTGTATCAATTTTCTCATAAGAGAATAAATTTTCCATATAAAAATACCAGATTCCTCATTATATGCTTTTTCCATAAGATGGGATGGTCTGGAGGGGAGGAGGAGATATAGTGGGATGTTAAGAAGATTGTTGCTAGCCTGATAGCAAAAAATTTATGCATATTTATACCTTGTGGTCTTTCAACAAAGTCTCAGATGGGAAGAGAGCACAGAGCTGTACTTAGCTGTACTAGTATTTCAAGGACTGCACAATAATAATTTTTTATTACTTATTTTATTTGATAGCAATACTTCAGTATCACTCAGGGGAAAAAAATGTGCAATAATCTGAATTCTTTCTGTATTTTCAATATACCAATAAATAAGATATAAGCCTGAATCTGGCTTGGACCAGGACAGCACATTAGGAAGAAGGGTTCCAAGCCAGTTGAAAGGCACTAAACTAATGTATTTAGAGCTGGAGAAAGGTCACCTTCTCCTTTGTAATCCAAGAAGGTATGACCCAATGGAATCAGTAGAACTGAACTGAGCATCTTATGAAGAGTAACAGTTATATGCTTGCATGCATTCGGGGAAGAATGGCTGGTTAAGGAATGGCACGTTGTAGACTGAACCCATATTTAAGAACTGCCATTGTACTTCAGGCAGTGATGACCAAAATATTTGTAGAACTAAATAAAGAAATACAAATCACATTTCAGGCATTTTAAAATACAGACAACATCCATGCACTTGGGGGGGGGGGGGGTATGGCCTTTAAGAAGCCACAATTGACTCTGTTGGAGGGGACAGACTCACAGTTGACATACCATGTTTCTTCTTTGAGTGATGTTAGGTAACAGGCCTATGCAAATCTTATCATGCTGAACTGGCAATGAAAACTACACTGCTTAATCATATTTCTCTAGTACCCTCTAGCCCAGATCACAACCACGCAATCTTTGTGGTGCATGTCTATAAAGCACAGTGTTGTAGCACAGTAAACCAATACTCAGCAGGTTACAAAAAACTCTTGCAACTGTCTTCAGCATTAGAATGCACATGCTAGACAGGAGGCCCTTCCAAAAGCAATAGCCCACCTCAGATGGAAAAGGACCAAACTAAGGCAACTTCTAGTGAAGATCCAAAGGGCCCAAATTAGTGTAACAATGCCTCCTTCTGCTCAAAAGCAAAACTATAGGAAAAGACATTTCCTCTTCCCTGGAATTTAGGTATATTAAAAAAAAACCCCAAAGCACACAAACAAAACCCTTCCTCCACCCCGAAGCTTCCAGAGAGAGAGAGAGATGGCAGGTGCCAGACAGAAATGGTGAAATGGGCTGGAACTGAAAAACATTCCTGGCTGCATCTATATCCTCAAGACAGGAACAGCTCTGCCTACATCATTCTGACAATTGTCTAACCTATCCTTGGAGGAAATGTCACCTAGAAATGTAACAGAGTATGTGTCACTCATCTTGGTCACAGAAAGGCAGGGCAACATCAGACCTATCAGACTTCTACAAAACCTAAAAATT
>NW_008684655.1:0-28035 GCF_000695815.1 Acanthisitta chloris | reverse complement strand
AATTTTCCATCTGTATTCTGCTTTATTTGTGTCACCTAACCCAGGTTTCCTGCCATGCTCACTACATCATAGCAAGAGTCATACTGGAATTTAAGAGAGGAAACATCTGCTGCATCTAATTTTCTTCTGAAACACACTAATAGACTGACTTGGTTTACTGTGAACAGACTATTTTCCTCCAGGAGTCTTCAAACAGTGTAACTGTTTTCCTCCAGTACTTTTGTCAAAGGAAGTCAAGTCTTCAGCTTGCACTGTCCCTTAAGGGAAAAATAAAAAAAAAAGAGAGAGCAGGAAGGGGAAAGACAGCAATATATGTTCTTTCCTTTGCCCACCTTCCTTGGCCCTAATCAATCTTCTGGGACTTCATGAAATGAGGAATTCCAGAAAGCTGTATTATACCCCAAAGTAAACCCTTCTCCTACAGAGGCTGCCACCACACATGCACCATCACAAGAACCTCTGTCTCAACTGTCAGTCACTGCATACAATTTGATATTTGAAGTTACCTCAGGCAGTACCTCTGCAAGCATGGCTAACAGTGACCTGGAAAAGATTTCTTGTGTTGATATTCTCTGCAGACGTGCCGGCTGGCTTTGCATCATGTCGTGTAAACTATATTCCTTCACTTGCTTTTATGATGTATGCTGTCATTTACCTCTGTCATACATCCTGAAACAACCTATACTGACACATGTCATATATGGTGTACCTTTTGTCATATCCATTTTATTTTCTCTGTTTCTGAGTAAAAAAGCTGTGCTTGTACCATTTCTCATTGGTTTTTAATTTTATGCATTTTAAGAAGCTTTAAAAGGAAGCCATGAGACTGCCAGAAGCCATAATGACTTCTTCACTTCCACAGAGCACTCTATTGTACTTAACAATCACTGAAGTATTTGCAGGTTTTGGAAGAAGAAGGTCTAAGCATTATTGTACTAATGTATTGCATTTGTCATTGTGAAGGTCAGCAATTCTTTCAACATGACTGAAAAATACTGTAGACAGTATGTAATCATAAGCTTTGTTACACAGCATTTCCCCATAGCTGTAATACTCCATTGTCTGCTCCAAGATGACTAAGAAAACCCAACATCCCCGTCTCTTACAGACACATTAAAAAAAGAAAGGGATTTTAGTCAGCATATACAACTGCACATCTTTGTGCTCTGAAGTCCACTGAAAGATTGTACCATTTGCAGTGCTGTTACAGCTTAATGTTTGGAGAAGAAAAATGAAATACTGTTAGAAGGTTCCTGAAAAGACCCAGAATCAGCACCTTTCCTTCTTCATCCAATGAAACCAAACTACTTGTAGAATTGCCATTTTCAATCAGAAAAAAAACTACTGAACTTTGAGCTTTAAATTCCTGCTTTGGGGGATTTCACTGGGCTTAGTGCAACAAAAACTTAACGGCAGATTTTGCCCACTCTTTCTGGGCTTAGTGCAACAAAAACTTAACGACAGATTTTGCCCACTCTTCTTTAATTTTCGGTAATCCCTGAACCAGCTTTGGGTCATCTAAAACAGCAGCATGTTTCTGAGCAAAAGCCCAGATATTTTTTTGTTTCTTATAGCTAAAAAGTAATTCAGAGATACTCAACACATTAGTGAATAAGGATTAAGTGCAAATGAATGAACAATTGCTTGAGAGAAGGAAATCTCGTATTTCTGAAAAACATACAGCAGAAAGTAGTCCTTCATTTCCACTATTGAGTACTACATAAGAGGTTCAGTATAAAATAAACTGACATGTAGGATCCATATGTATTCATGAAGCATCTATAACAAATATCTTTGAATTACCTGAAATAACATAAGGTCCAACTACACTGAAATCTTTTCCACAGAAGTCAGTACACAGAAACACACACTAATGCCTGCAGAATTTGTTCCCAAGAGGTTATATTTAATCATCATCATTACCGGATACTTCTTCTTCCCAGATTTTGGGATCAAAGACCTCCCTGTGCATTTCCAGAATATTCCTTCTGAAGCATCTCCCTCTCTGCCTGGCTTGTGCACAGAAGTGCACCAACACTGGCAAGACTGGCAAAGGTTCTGTATAAAATAATAAATAATCCATCCCACAAGACAGAAACAACAGTTACCTGGATCTGAAACTAAACACTTCTGAGACTCAAGAAGCTAAACCCCAATGCATGTAGCATTTGACTTTTTCTCTGCCACTCTCAGAGAAGTTGCAGAAAGAGTACAGTAATGTTGTATATAATATCAGGTGCAGAAAAAGAATTTTTTAAACAGGGAATGAAGTGACACCATCATATGCTACTTCCAGCACTTTCAAACTACTCTCTTCCAGGCTGAACAAACCCAATTCTCTCAGCCTTTCCTCACAGGATCCTCTAATCATCTTGCTGGCCCTCCTTTGGACTCGCTCCAACAGGTCTTTTTGTGCTGAGGACACCAGAGCTGGACTCAGCACTCCAGGTGAGGTCTCACGGAGTAGAGGGCCAGAATCACCTCCTTCAAACTGCTGGCCATGCTGCTTTTGATGCAGCCCAGAACACAGTTGGCTTTCTGGCCTGTGAGCACACATTGCTTGCTCATGACCAACCTCTCATCCATCAGCATCCTCAAGTCCTTCTTGGCAGGACTGCTCTTGATCTGCTTATCTTCCAGCGTGTACTGACATTGAGGGTTGCCCTAATCAAGGTGCAGCACTTTGCACTTGGTCTTATTAAACATCATGAGGTTCCCCTTGGCCCATTTCTTTATCATGTTCCTTCTGGATGGCATCACATCATTCAGGAGGGTCAACTGCACCACTCAGCTTGGTGTCATCTGCAAACTTGTTAAGGGTGCACTCAATCTCTTTAGCTATGTCATTCACAAAGATATTAAATAACACTGGTCCCAGTATGGACCCCTGAGGGACACCACTTGTCATTGATGTCCATCAAGACTCTGAGTCATTGACCACTACCATCTGCATGTGACTGTCCAAGCACCTTCTTATCCATCTAACAGTCCAGTCATCAAATCCATCTCTCTCCAATTTAGAGAGATGGATGTTGTGGGGGACCACATAAAAGCCTTTACAGAAGTCCAGGTAAGAGATATCTGTAGCCCTTCCCTTGCTCACTGATGTAGTCAGCATCATTGCCAAGTGTGAATGTAGAACACCCATTTCTTTAATGAAATTGCAAATGATTTTGAAGCCCAATGGCATGCTTTTGCAACTTTGTATTGGAGCAGTAAAACATGTTGCAAGGAGCTGGATCTACTGTTGTGATGCTGCAAGGCACAGGATGAAGCTGTAGGGAGAAACAACAAAGGAGAATAGCTACCAGATGGCAACTGTAAACTTAGGACAGAGCCAGCTATCCCCTCTAGCATATTTTACATGCTGACAGCTACAGTGACTTAAAACATTGCCAATACAATCTGTCCTTTAACACTTACTTATAAAATGAGCTGAGGTCAAATTTTTATCATCATACACATTTCTATCAAATCTCAAGTAAGATTTTTTTGTGATGTGGCACTGTTTTATTTTATGGGATAGTTTGACACAATTCATCTTATGTATCTGACATTGAATTCAGGCAGAAAAAAATGAATAATTACAGAAGAAAAGTCCTAAATTAAAGGATTAAACCAGTAAAATACTTCACCCTGAAAAAAAGAAGTTACAATGCAGTTGAGGATCATATTAACAATCAACATGAAATCCATAATGCAATCAAAGTTTATAAAAGCTGCATATTATTTCTGGCTAGATCACATCTTCCTTTCAAGGTGCATTAGATACACATCACAGAGATGAAAACATCTTTTTAGCAAAAAGTTAGAATGGGCTGTACCTGAAAATTCTGAAATTCTCCTAAAAACTTGTGAAGAACCTTTGAAGCCTTTTAGCACAATTTAAGAACAAAAAGTAGGTCTGTCCTATTTCCTTTAAAGAGCAGGACTGCAGAGTTAGGATTTTAATGTGTGATTAGGCATTACAGAAAAAGGTATTTCAGATACCACTATGCACCACAGATGAAGTTAGAAAGTTTTCAACACCAGAAGTCAGATTCTCAGTCAGTCTAATCTATTATGACTCAATTCACTTTATTCAAACAGATGAGTTAGGGATCTGGCCTAGGACTGACTTCTAGTCTTTAAGGCATCTGATCTGAAGCAGAAGTGTTTAACTGAAGACAAATCAAAATTCCTTATGCTTTTTTGAGCAAAAGAAATGGATTTTTAAAATAATTTTTTCAATATTTGAACAATGGCATATATAGTCTACATTTTTGCCCTGCAAGAAGTATTATTGAGCTTAAGCACTGAGAGAGTGGTTAAGCATTGGAACAGGCTCCCCAGGGATGTGGTAGAGTCACTATCTCCCTGGAATTGTTCAAGAAACAAGCAGATGTGGCAATTAGGGATATGGTTTAGTGAGCATAGTGGTATTCAGTCAATTGATTACCTTGGAGGTCTTCTTCTACCTTAATGTGGTAAAAAACCCTTTTTTCTCAGCTTCTGAAGTGCAAAGAGTTATGTGGAAAGTCTTCACAGTTCCCTTATGACACTGACTCTCCCAAAGCAGCTTGCAAGGTTGAAGTACAACCAGGTACGACACCAAAGCCACCCAGTATACTCCAGAACTGCTAAGAAGCCCTAATGATCTGCAGATGCACTCAAAGTATTGACATGCAAATAAGGCACCCTGAACAATCTTTTCTGCTTCCAAATTCAGCACATCTATTACAGCCTGAAAAAAATCTTCAGAAAGTAGGCCAGGTTTTCACTCAGCTAAACTTGGCCACAAACACATACACAATCTGTCAGGGATCAGTGGCAGCATCACAAAGAAACAGTCTCTTTTGTGTAAAGCTGGGTAGTCATGGAGTCTGCAAAAAGAACAAGGTATTGGGCTTTATTGGGCTTTAAAAATAGCCAAAACAAGAAGCTGCACAACAATCAAAGTTGCTTGAGCATAATTACCCGAACAGCCTGATGCCGAGTTTGAGAACATCGATAAGAGAAGGAAATACTTTTTCTCTGCCAAGACTTTAACAGATAGCTCAAACATAACCAGAAGTATAAGAATGTGGGCAGTACATAAGGAATACAGGCTATAAACTATTATCTACAAAAGAAATTACATTCTGTTTTAGATGCAAGATTTCAACAAGGAATTAGAGATCCATTCCTTTCTTTCCTTGTTTTATTCCCTTTTTACTAGGCCATCACATTGGCCAACTTGCTTAATCTCTTGAATCTGAGTGCTCCAGGTGGAAAATAGACAGTATTTGCTCTCATCCCTATGAAGAGTTTATGCTCGAGTAGGTTTATAGTACTCTCAAAATATTTCATGTAAAGGTTTTACAATTAAAACTCCTTATAACAGAGCATTTATTTTATTGCAAGCATATGCTGAAATCAATTTAGATGCAGAAGTGACATAAAAGCCTCATGATGACATATGACAGGCTGGATTATCTGACATCCTAAAAAATTCACAGATAGTAGGGAGGGAGATAAGAATCACTGGCCTAGATGCCACACAAAACTTTCCATCTCAAACTGTCCAGTCCAGGTGTTGCAGTTCAACCCTTACCACCCTGTCATGCAGCACCTGTAAACTCATCATATCAGTGACATCTTTGATAACAAATGTGACAAAACTTCTCAAGCAACATTTCCAGTTATCTAAAGGAAAGAGACACAAAAAAGGGTTTATTTTTTTCCAACCAGTGTTTATGCCATCTAATCTCCTGATTTTAGAACGTGGCAAGTTGCAGCATTTCTTTTTCCTGACTTTGTGTCTTTGAAAGAGCCATCAGATAATGACTCATAAGTCATGTCAAGACATCTATAATCCATTTCTCCAGCACTATTTGTTCACATCCCTTATGTTTTAAAAATGCATTAGCAGGAAAATGTTTATTCCCACCCTCGATTCAACTGACCTTTCAGATGACTAGGTTTCTCTGGAACATAAACTTCATTGTGCCCCTTCTTCACTGTCTGTCAGCCACCTGTCAGAATTCAAAGCTTTCTTACTTCTAAAGAGGTTCCTTTGGAAGATCAAAAAGCCAAACCTCTCTGTAGCAAAGATTAATTCAGAACTAAAATCTCATTTCAACTCCAAACACATATTTGCTTTACCAATCATTTTTGTTCTCCAGCCGAAAACAGCAGAGATATGAACTGGCTTCAGATGACCCAGTTCTACTGCTGTTCCTGTGGAGTTAACTGGAAATGGTGCCCCATGTCCTGAGAAGATTCATTAAAGGTAACAAAAGTTAGCTTATTTAGCAAAAGCACAAAACCACACAAACCAACCTGTTGAGATTTTTAGAGGCAAAGTGTTTGCAATTGAAAATCTATCCCATGTTTACAAGATCTTCTTAAATTGCCTCTAATGCTAAAAGTGTGGTATCAAATCAGCACGTTCAGCTTCTTTAAATATCCTGTCTGCTCAGGAGCACAGTGTCTACCCCCTCTGCACTCCTCACCTGCTCAGAGACACCACCAACACTCATTTCCACAATATAATATTTCCAAAACCAATGAAGAAGAGTAGGAAAGTAAGTCTCTTTCATGCCTCAAAAATCAACAAAACCATAGAGCACAACAAATACATAACATTAAAATAAAACTGACAGTGTGTCTATTCACAAGCTTACAATTAGGCTTACTCTTATGTGCTTAATTAAATCAGTACCTTAATGAAAATGCAATTAAAATTTCAGGAAAAAATGTTTACTTTCATAACAATGTATGTTGCTAGAAAACAATAAAATATATATATGTTAAGTTAAATATTTACTCATATTAAAGAGATAGTTCCTAAACTTTTCTGGTTATATTCTGGCCCATTTTGTTTAATCTGAAGTCAAAAAATAATTCTTACCAGAAAAAGGCTTTGATTTCTGTCAAATCTATTCCAGTAGTTTAGTATTTCAACTTTCCTTGATGTGTGTGCACTGCTGACAGCTTAAGAAAGTCTTACAGCATATGGAAGTATTAAGCAATTAGGCTGCCCAGGGAGGCTGTGAGTTCTCTGGAGATACTCAAAACCTGCCTGGGCACTGTCATGTGCAACCTGCTGTATGTGAACCTGCTTTAAGCAGGGAGGTTGGACTAGCTGATCTACAAGAGCTCCCCTCCAACTCTCACCATTCTGTGATTGTTCTTTTCACACAAAAAGGCAAGCACAGGTTGAAAGGGTGCAAACAAAATGAGACACAGAACACAGATGTTGAATCTGTTGTAACGTATCAAATCAGCACAGACACACACACACACAAACACACATGCACACACACACACCCCATGTATTGTGGAAGTGATGAGAACCTCCAAAAAGAGGCCTTATTAATTTATTTGTTTAGTATTTCTAACACAGTTTCATCACTTAGAAGATTCCTCTTCCATCTCTAATATATTACCATAAATACCTATTTCAAAAAAGTCCATTCAACACTTGTGCGGGTTTCAATCCACTCTGCCCATGCAAACAGCTGTTCCTAAAGATAAAATCCTAATCAGTTTTTCTGAACTGTGTCAGCTGGTGTCACCGACTCAGTTCATGTCACCTGAAGACTTTTGTCCTGCAGCTTTCCACATACATGAACTTGGCTGTATAAGAAAGCAAAAAGGGATTTCAGCCATGCAATGTTTAGTAGCTCCACAGAATTTAGGATTTCTAAATTCCTACATTCTATTTTACCTGCTCTGTACTTCTTGGATCACCATGGTCTGCCTGCTAAACCTTTTGATTTTGAAAGATAACTATTCATAAACCACTTTATGGTGCCAAACACCCCCAGTCTCCTGATGATTTATGGTCCTTTCAAAAAGTATATAGTCCCTTTCTGCTCCAAAAATATTATATCCTGTTTTTCCACAAGAAAAGAGAATCTCACACAAACAACAACAGACAAATTGCATGAGTATTAAAGGACAGGATGGCTATATCCAAAGTTTTGCAAAACTGAATATAAATGAAAAGAAGCATTATTGTCCTCCAATTTTGTGCTATTATAGTCATTTTCAGTGTTGCCTTCTACAAGAGTAAGCTTCAAACTTGGAAGCAGATGCATGCTAGTTGTCAGTCAATGCTCTCTATTATTGGGTCCATCATTTTTCTTCTTTACTTTTTCTTAAATAAGGTAGAACTTTAACAATTACACCTTTGATTAGTGAGATATTTGTACTTCTCCAAGTACTACTCCAGCTCCAGTGTTCAGGCACAGCCCTATGAGCACCTACGGAAACACTGACAAGCAAAATGAAACTGCATTTCAAATAAAGTTACTTTTCACCATTCGTTACAAGCAAACCTCAACACACAAGCTACTTGTAGTAGACAGTACTGTCCTGCATTTATATTGGGGTAAAATCACCATTAATGGATCACAGCAGCCAGTGCATGGGAGACAGAGAGCACGAAGGAGAATCAAAGAACATACACAATACTCTAAGTCTCATGAAGCTGCAATATTTCTCATGAGATGGAGTAAACTTTCAAAATGAGGTAACAGTAGTGTAGGTTAAGCTACAAACCCCATGAAGATTCCAGAAAATGAAACAGCTTCAAGTTCCACCAGGAGAGGTTTAGATTGGATATTAGGAAAAAAATCTTCCCCAAAAGGTTTTTCAAGCACTGGAACAGGCTGCCCAAGGAAGTGGTTGAGTAATCAAGCCTGGAGGTATTTAAAAGGCACATAGATGTGGCACTTGAGTACATGACTGAGTGCTCGACTTGGCAGTGCTGGGTTAACATTACGCAATGATCTTAAAGGTCTTTTCCAACCTAACTGGTTGTGTAATTGTGAGTATCTCAATTAGTTCTTAATGATTTTAAGGGTGGTTCTTTCAGTTTTACACAACTTGTTTGTATACTTCAGCATACTAACTAGATACAAAAAAAGCAAGATACAGAGTGGGAATGTTAGTCAAAATATCTTATAGACTCAAAAGAAAATTAAATGTAATGCTTTCAGCACTAAATGGTGATGAAACAAACCCCAGGTAAACAACAACGTCAATCATTTAAAACCACACACAAATACAGAGCTCCCACACTGATCTAAGTAAGAGAAGAAAGAAGGAGATCATATGAAAGGTGGAATGAGTCATAGCTGGCCAGAAAGATGCTCTCCAGACACCACAAAAAAGATTTACACTGAAATTGATGGAAGTTTCAACCACATGGATACTTTTTTCAGGTTTGAAGGGGAAAAAAGAAAAAGGTTATCAATTCCATTTTACACCCCTTTCCAAAAGATGCGATAAATGTTTATTTGAAGGTAGGTTATGTACTATTATTCATATGCAATTTATATTGGTTGTCCTTTTTATTAATCTTTTGCTCATCCATAAGAGTGCCAGCTGAACAGTAGAGCAACTGTTGAAAGAGCAATCCTTCCAAAAGAGAGGACAGCAGTATTATCACCACAGGAGGATGAGACTATCTAGCTGCAAGTAGCTTCTGTTTCCATCAAACTGAATGGGGAATATTTCATACATCACTAGAAAGGGAAGCACAAGAAACACCTTATGACAGTACCTTCACTTTGTCTCCTTTCTCTACTGAGCAACTATTTATGAAATTCCCACAAAATGCACCCTTCAGGTGTTTCTTGCTCTAGAGTGTAGGCAGCCTGGACAATGCAATTAGTCAATACAGTGAGAACTGTAAAGGAAAAATCCAATATGACTTGGAGAGTATTTTCTTGATGGCTAAACCCCCTTTTTCCCCCTCAAATCAAACAAAACTATACTATAAAAAACAGCCCTTCCCTCAATCTGAGTTTTCCAGAGACCTTGATGTAAAATAACTCATTTTCAGAAACCAAGGCTAGGGAGAGCATGGTATTTCTCTCAAAAAAATTATTGACAGGTAGCTTTTCCAAAACACTATGTCTTCTGACAGGAGGATAGAACACTTCAACCTCTTGAGGTCTTTACTAGATCTTCTGCCCATAAGCTAGACACAGTTTTAATTAGTTATAAAACAATGCTAAATATTTCCAAGAAACTCCCACTTTATTCATGGAGTGTCTTCTAAACTTTCCTTTTCTCTTTATTCTGCTCAGAAGACACCCATTTCAGAAATATTTGTCTTCCAGCATTGAGGAATGCTGGTACACTTTTCTGTTACAGGGAGAAGGCAGATAAACAGAGATAATTAATTACTAATGACAGTTACACTCCTGGTTTTTGTAGTCTCTGTTCGCCAAACCATTTTACCCACCTCAAACACTGAATGTTAGAAGAAACCTCAGACTAGTTCCAGGTAATGTGAGTGAACAATACCAAAGTAGAAGCCAAAGTAGAGGGGATATATTTTTACAGACCAGCCAACAAAAGGACTAATCATGTGCTCCAATCTGAGAAAATATGATATAAAGTATAAAGAATTTTGTGAGAGAATCTGTCAAGGGATTCAGCAAATGTGTATTCAAGCTCTGGAATTGCCCTGATTTCACTTCAGTAGGAGCAAACTCCATAACCACTCACACTTTCATCAGCCAACAGACTAACTAGTTTCCAGTTGTCAGATCCCTCATGACATCCCAGTCTCCTTGTCTAGGTAGCCCTGCTCCTTTCTCCTTGCTCATTCTAGCAGAAGAGCTGCATTTTTCAGTTCCTCTCTCACCTTTTAAGTAATTTCCAACCAATGCACCAATACTTTATTTCTGTTACCTCTATCATACTCCAATTTTCTCCATTTTTGCAAATCAGGATCTTTCCTTAGTTCTCCGTTCTGTTATCTTGTGTCTTGTGCCACCTACTTTCCCAAACCTGCTCCACTCCTGCATGCAAGCTATCCACCTCCACAATCTCTGTCTTGCCATATGGCTGCCTATGCTCCACCACAGCAAGTCACTGAGGTGGGACTGAGGCTTGAAACCAGGACCTGTTAGGACAGGTACAGCTGTTCACTTCAAATAACAAAAGACTCCAGCTTCCCTCCTGCTCCATAATCCCACAGAGCACACAGCTGGCCAGAGAGAGCTGCTGACTGCACAGAGAGCAGGCAAAATTGAAAAACCAGTGTGTGCACCGTGGGACGAGGGCTAAGAAAACCCTCCTGTAGACCCACGACCTAACTGGAGGGCAGATGCCTGAAGTCTCTGCCCATTGCCATGCAATAGGTTCAATTTCCCTGACAATAATCCTTTTTCTGTCCAGACTCCAGCAGGCAAAGTTCTCCTCAGTAACAAGAGGTATCTTTGAAACATCAAGCTGCTGCAGACTTTTTTAATACTGACCGCATTGAATTGGATATTCACAGGAAAAAAATACACATCCATCAAGCAATGGCATTTTTACACAGTTGAGAACTTATTATCCTCTTCAGTCTTCTTGCTAGGCTTAAAAAAACTAATCTCCTATTATGATGTCCAATATAAGGTAACAGTGCTCAGATCTCAGCTTGATTTTCTTGTTTCCTTCTGGATTGAAACTGGCCCACATCTTTTCTACATCATGCCAAAGCCAAACAGAATAAAATAATTACTTTTCATGTCTTACATAAAGCTCTGCTTGAACTTAGTGTGTTTACACTTTGTAATTACATGACATCCTTACAGAGTGCCTGATTTCCATGCTTACTTTTTCCCTTGGCCAACTATATGGAATACAGACCCTTGCAGAACGCCAGGTCTCTTTCCACTGTCTCCTGATGTGAACTAATCAGCTCCAAAAGAGTGACAGGCAGAGCTGACACCACAGAACTTGAAAGCTCTTGGTGTGACTTTACAGTGGCATCAGCTTCATGGTACATCTGGTCCCAGATATTGCAAATATATATTTAATAATATCATATTAATAATATTAAAATACATAATACTAATAGAACATTGCACTTCATTTGGGATCTTTGACACTGACTTTGCATCTTTTATTGCATTCACAAAGACCCACTCCCACCTATATAAAATAAACTCATTTAATTTATTCCAAAAGTTCATAAATTATTTACCTTAAGACAATTATTATTCAAAGACCTTATTATCATCACAGCAGGAAATTTTTTGCCAACAATTCAGAGAGAATGAATTTGATAGGAGAAAAAGAAAAAAAGGCATAATAAATATTATATGGCCAACAGGGTGTTTGTTGAAGAGCACTCCCACACCATGCACAAGCAGTCTTTGGGAACTTCATTACTTTTTTTTGTCCTGACCTCTTCAGTCTTCTTCCTCATTTCCATTGTCACAATAAAAATGACAAAGCTCCTAATAATAAATGTGATACATAACTTACATTCACAGCCATGACATCACTGTCAATCCATGTAGATTAATGTAGTGAATAACTCCTTTTAAACAGCAGAAATCATTATTTAAATACAACAAAGTGAATTATAGCTCAGTATATTACTTGCAGTGTCAATCACACCATTCAGTTCTTCAAAACAGACTTTAAATTAAGCTGCAACAGTCACCAGCATCGTTCCCTCACGTTTTTGCTTGTCCCTGCTTAGAAGATTCTTCAGAAAGCAAGTCTGGAAGAACAGGTTTGCAGTTTTTTATTTTAAGTAAAAGTTTTTCTGGATCACATTTGGCTTCAGATCTATTATCAAGTACAAAAGAACCATGATTAAATCTAGTCAGATCTATCATAGTTTCAAGCTAATGCCATGATGATTGCAGATAATCTGAAGGAGCAGGACTTTTAAAAAATACCAGTTTATCAGTCATTCCTTGAATTATGTCAGGATCAAAGCATTTATATTTTTAGGTCTTCACATGCAAGGACCCTTTCTACTGCTTTTTTGGTCTTGCTGGATTCACACTGCTTGGTTAAAAGCTTAGGTTTAGACAAACGCATCGTAACTAACAACTGACATCTTAGTACTCAAAAGTCTAACAATACAGAACATTTATTTACTTCTGTCAAAAGTCTATCTGCCACTTGCTATGAAACTGCTCTCCACCAAATTAGACAATGTGGCTGAACAGAAAACCTGTGGGCCGTTTTCTCTCTTGCCCAACAGCTTGCAGTGTGACCTTCAGCAAAGCACCTCCTATTTGAGGCACAGTGGAACAGAGGTAACATGCTTACTGCCTTCATGTGCTATATATGGCCAAGCCACAATGACGATGCACACTGCTCCAAGGTGACACACTCAATATAAAACTCACACTTATCTCAGCAAGACAGAATTTTACCCTCTGAGGATTCAGGAAGCATTTATTTGTTACTGAAATTGACAAAAGAGTCAATACCTGTTGATTAGAGACTGAAAATGGACTTATAATATGGCAAAATGACATGGGAATGGCAACTGAATTCAGTCACTCTGTACATTCAGTACATTTTCCCCGAACATCATTGATGCAAAATGAAATTAAGGGCAAAAGGTGAGGACATTAAAGTTAAAACAATAACTTAAAGAACATTCAATAGACATTTTCTATTCTACTCACTTACTTGTAACCAGAAAACAATTGATGCTACTTATATTAAGAAAATATCAATTTTCTATATGCCTGTGTTGGGATCTGTTGTGTCTGCAAATAACACAGCAGTCCTTTAAGCTTTCTGAAGAAGACATCCACACCCTTCAGCTGACTGACCCAGAAGGAGAAAGAGGCACCAGATGACCTCAACCAAGAAAGCCAGACCACAACTCCAGCTGGAGAGCAGACAATGTGCTAACCAAAGCATCATCCAAAGGTCTTCAACTTCTGAAACTTGATTCCCTCCTGGGACCTACTTTTATTTTCCTCTGCTAAAACCCAAGAAGTAGTAAGGCCATTCCACCTCTCCATGACCATCTTTCTGGATTCTAACTGCACAGCTCAATCATCTGTCTCACAGCATATTCAAAACACACCCGAATGGACTGTATTGCTCTGAAAACCATTTCATGCTCTTTGAAATGCATTTCATAGTGTAATCCAAAGGAGGAAGGCAAAAAGCAGAGGGTACTTTAAGGAAAATCCTACCCAGCTGTGTTCTCTCAACATGAAACTCAGTTACGCTTACCAAGAAAGGATAATACCATTAAAGGCATTCATAGGACTTGGGAAGAAGAAACTATTTTTTTACTTTAAAGCCTATACTGAGGGGCTGCATAATGCATAAGTACTGGAATCACATACTTTTAGTATAAATTTTCTAAAGAAGATTCATGTTTGGAAAGTGAAGTCAATGCCTACAGCCTAATTAAGAAGGATTAACCATGCACAAGAGGTAAGGAACTTTGTCAAAATATCACTGTCTTTTCCCCAGTAATTAAGAAGTCTGAAACAAATTACCCTATACTGCTTACAAAGTAAGAGTTCAACGTATCTCATTTTTATTGCAAACAACAGAAACTGCACTAAACAACAAGACATTACTCCTCTTAAAAGTTACAGCACCTTTGGATATTGAAAGTGGGAGGACTTAAGGAAAGTGACTTATATAGACTTAAAAAGCCTATTTTTAAAGAGCAAATATCAAACAAAAAAAAAGTTATTTCATCAACTATAGCATTTAAAAACAAACAAAAAACCTAATGCAAAAGATATTAAAAGGCATTTGTACTAGAACTGGACATGGAAAATACAACTACAGCATTTAAAAAAAACCCAAAAAATACCTAATGCAAAAGGCATTAAAAGGGATTTGTACTGGAATTCAGCCTGGAAAAGAAAAGGTTTTCTTCATCCTTCAAAAATGACCAATTTTGCTTAAGTTAAAATAATTATGTGCTCAGTCAAGCATGACATCTATAAACAGATTCCTCATCAAGGTGCCCTTCTGTTACATACAAAATTTTAATTCAAGAGTGTTCAAGAGGTCAAAAAAGAAAACTACTACTAGCGAGGCTAAAAACACGGTGGGGGGAGTGTTTTTTACAGAAACCAAGACTAGTATGCAGATCCCCTAGTAAGTTATGGAGCTACAATAATAACACAGAAAATACAAATCTAAAAGTAATACTTTACTACATTTAGGTGCCTTTTCCTAACTTTCAAAACACAATATTAATATAATAAGATGGGTAGCTTAAGCAACTAGCACCAAAGAGTTTTTAAAAAGCTACCCAAGGACAATATAGTTGATACAGTATGGACTTAAGGAGAAATTTTATGTCAACTCAACTCCAAATAAGTTTTTGCAAGATTATAAATTTGATTGGTAATAGTTCTCCAGCAGCGATTGCCAACACACCACCTTTGATTGACCATGTTCCTAGCAATATTCTATGATCTACAGTGTTTTCATTCGACTACTTGGAAAGAAAAAAGACTACTTAGTCATCTGATGATGTAAAATAAATAAGCAAAAAAAAAAAATAAAAATCTGTGGTATGGATCACTGAAAACAGTAATTTGACTTCATTAAACAACAAGGCTCAAGTAAAGAACTACAGATTTATTAAACATTAAAAAAAATAAAAATTAAGAAGGCTGCAGTCAGAGATTGATGAACTTCAGTCTGAACAGCCTATAAACAAGATTTAAGGCTCATTAAGAGCTAACAAACTAAACAAATTTCCCAGGAAAACATTCAGGAAAATTAACAACATTAAACTTGAATCTATAATCTATAAACTTAAATCTCATATAATCTGGAATAATAAAAAGTCTGTATGACATCTGTTGTTGTGGCAGCTTGCCCAAGACAGCATCAGAGAATAATATCAAATTTGGGTGCCCACGTATTGAAAAGGGTCCAGAAGAACACTAGAAGAATGACTGAAAGCAACTGAAAAGTATGTTTTACAATGAGCACACCAAAACACATAGCCTTGTTAGCTTGTCAGAAAGAAGGCTGAGGCAAGTTAATACAAATTGAGAAAAAAGAGCACTTAAATCAAGAGTTGTAGTCATGCTGTCTCAGACTAGAAAAGGTCACCATATCATTAAAAAACAAAACCAAAAAAAGTTGTGAAATTCTACCCTTTGGAAGTACTCAAAGGAGGAAAACCAAAAAAGTTAAAAGGCAGCATTGTTTTGCAAGAGAAAATGAAATAGTGAAAGGAATGGAAAGAGCACTAGCAGGGCCTTCTCTCTCTCCTTGCCCTGTACTATCTATAGCTGACCAAAAGAGTGAGGGTGAGAGTTCAGTTGAAGAGAAGAAAAGCTTTGCTAAATGAAGATGCCTCAGTTAACGTACTGGAGTTATCAGAAGAAAAACTGAAGCTGTCAGCAATCACACAGCATAAATAAAGATGATATGCAAATATACTGATGACAGCAACATTTCAAACAGTACTTACACAACTTGCATATTAAGAGCTTTTTTAATAAAAAAAAAGTCAGCTAAAAGATGAATGTACAGAAACCAATGGCAGTACACGTTTTTCATTAAGGCACTAGACCAGCTGTGATCCTCTACACAAGCTTTTGAGATACATATTTAAACACTGGGTGTTTTTTCCCTCTGAAAATTATATTTAGCAAAAAAACTGCAACAGATGTTATTACTTTTCCAGATGTTGGTTTCTGTCCTGAATCAGCACCCAGCACCGATGGTGCCTTGGCTCACTCTGCTCCTTGCCAGGCAGCAGTGAACCACAGCCCACAAGCTGAGCAGGCACTGGCACCCACATCATATAGATATTTTGTAAGATATTTCTACTAGGACACTGATATCTCAAAATCTGCATTCACATGAAGTTTGTGTTCACAGAGTTTTACTTCAGCATTGTACAAACATTGACATTTATTTTGTGAGATTCCTGTGTAACATGATCTCAGCCAGGATCTTGGAATTTACAGTGTCAGCTGCCTCCTAGTTCTACACAGCTGGAACTACAGGACTTGCATGCACCCTTCTGCTCTTGCAATGGACAGCCTGCTATTGCTAACATCTGTGGGTATGCCAGAGCACTATTCCTTAGAGCCACACTAAAACCCAAAAATATCATTGTAAGGGTGATCAAGCACTGGAACAAGTTGCCCAAAGACCTAAATTGGAGCAGAGCCTAGAGCACATCAAATTCAGTACCAACCTAGCTTTAAGAAAGAGGGTGAACTAGAACCCTTCTGAGTTATATCTCCACCCTGAATGAGTCTATGACAGCACATTTCAGTCAACACCAGCCTGGACTCTGCTGACTCTTCTCCCATGGTAACAGCACAGAATATTTGGTAGCTAAACTAACTGCAGTAGAAAGTCCAGGTACCTTGGCACATCTCTTTTCCTCAGATAACAACTTCTGCAGCTCATGCTAAAAGCACACTGTCACTTCCAGTGACACATGACGTATTCATCCTCTTTTAGAACTTCTGCTGGAGAGCAGTTTCACAGAGCATGTTGCCAAAGTGAAAAACAACAACTACACCTTTCTATTTCTGTATGGAACTGCCACCCAGCCTCATGCCCCCCAGACTGTCAAGCATCTTCTCTGCCAGCTCCCTTGGACTTAGGCAGCAAAAAACCCAAACAGCAAGCACCTGTAATCATTTTCTTGAGGACGATGCTGCTTTGTGGGGTGTTCTCTCAGCTCTCCTCCCCTCACACATTCCATGCATTCCTCCACTTTTTATATAGATTTGGTTCTTTTCATCCTCTCTTTCACTGGCTCATCAGAAAATCCCAAGCTAGAGTAATATTGCTCCTGTTTCCCCTTCACAAAATACCCAACACTCAAATGCTGCAATAGGATAGCTGCCATCTTTCATATTATTAAAAAGAGTTTACTATAAGCAAAAGATTTAAAAACAACAAGCATCAACAAAAACTACAGACCCAGCTACATGACATGATTTCAGTCTTAAACACAACTACACAGAAAACCAGGATCCAAGAACTGGTTTGTTAGTCCAAAGGCTAGTGAAGAATGAACCCAGACAGAACTTGTGAACCCGATCATTGTAACTGCCTCTCTGAGGCAGAACTAATTTTTCTGCCAGTAACTGAAAGGACTTAATATGTGTGTCAAATTACAAATTCAGACACCCTCGTCCTACAATCATTTCTATTTATTTTCTGTATCTGCACCCATATTTCTCTGACACAACTGAATGTAAGGATTACCTGTTTTGGAAGGTAACATGTGCCTGAAGGAGCACAGAGGCATGAACACAGGGGTCAGGATACACTTTGCTGCACCTAACTTCCTGCACTCCATTTTTGAATAAAGGGAGAGACAGACATAGGCACTGGACATAGAAAAAGCAACAAATCATCCATTGCTAATACCTCACTCAACCAATTACTGTGCAAAACTAGACAAACTACCTCAAACCAGATACTAATTTCTTGTCTGTTCTCTGAGCTCCATGTTTGGATGTGCTTTGGCACAAGGAAAGTCTGAACGGTTTGACACAGGAGAGAAAAGTCTTCCAGACTGCCTACTCTTTAAGGTCCCGTGTCTGTGGACGGGCAACAGAGACAAGAGGAATAGGAAACTGGAGAGCTGCAGCCCACCCAAAGGCAAGGAGCTGCAGCAACCTTGGTCCAGTTGCAGGGCTCAAGCACTCCCACCTGTGAAGCATTTGCAGGGAAGTGCTGCTCTACTAGTCCTGGGCACACGTGTTGCAGTGCTGTTTGCTACTAGACAATTCTGTAGTCTGTGCTTCGGAGTTTATTCGTCTCATAATTAAGTTCTTATAAGTACCCTTGAGTTAATTTGGAAGAGCACATGCACATGATGAGAGAAAGAGAATGGTTTAGAAGAGTAAATACAGGAGTACCATTAAAAAGGCAAAGCATTCCACAATCACAACAACAGCAATCTGATAGTAATATCAGGTATATTCTCAAAATGTAACTCAGTGGTGCAGGACTTTGGCATATACCAAAATACTGTGCAATAAGTAATAATCCATTATAATCCATGTGGTTTATAGCATCTAAATGGAACCTGCCACAACAGGGACTACGCAAAACAAAATTCAATGTAAATGCAAAATTACTTTCCATATTCAAGCAGGGCAAATTCATCAAATGAAGCTCAATAAAAATCACAGTAAGACTGAACTAACAGCAATAACCATTTTAAAGAACAGAATCACTATATATTCTCTGTAGTGTACTCTGGTTTTGTTTCACACACCTCACCTCTCCAAGGAACGAGCCAGTTATCATCAATAGAATGTCAAGCTTTGCAAGTTTGGTATCATTAACTGTGTAAAAGAAGAGATAATAAAGAACAAAGAATTTCTCTAACTTACCTAAATGAAATAGGGACAAGGCTGAGAAAACCTTTTAAAGGGCCTTCTGAATAACAAAATCCAGTGTTACCAGTGTCACATTTTCAACTACATCTGTATTTCTTATTAGTGCATCTTTATAAACCTCCAATGAAAATAAACCAAAGTTTCTAGTGGAACACAAAACCATGTGGGAAATGGCTGTAGAGAGATTTCCCTCCCTCCCTCCCTTAAAAACACAACAGGGGCTTATGACACCAGACCAGTTTTCAACAAACCCAGTTGTATAGACTTCATAGCCATGTTCCTAGGCCACAGGCATCTGGCTCGCTTTAGAAGCTAAAGAAAACTACTCAACTTCTTGAACCCATCTGGTATTTGGAAATGGGGTTTGCAATTTTCCTCTGCCTGGAAAGCAAAGCCCTCTGCACAAGACCTTTATTCAAAAGCTACTGATTATCCTACAAGAATTAGATCTCAACCAAGTGGAAAACAATGAGGTTTGTTTCACTCCCATATGGAATCTAGATATGTCTGCCAAGAAAACAAGCTTGTTCAAAAAAAAAGAGAGAGAAAAAAGAGAACAACAGTTTGTGTTCATTCAGTCCCTCATCTAGCCACTGAAAGTATTCTTGCTAACTAACGCCTTGGGACAAAATAAAGAACCAAAACAGAGATATAATGACTAATATATAATGACCAGTAAACTAGTATATAGCACTGTATTTATACTAAAGCACAGTAACTGTTTAAAGGATTTCATTTCTGCAAGATGAAAACATGTAAGCAGTAAGAAAATCTTATACCCACTATGGACAGTTACTTTGGTTCATACTTTCATCTTTTAAGTAGCTTCTCTTTGCCCTAAGAGATTTTTTTACAATCCTGCTATTTCTTATGCAGGTGCTTCTCCCAAAAGTACTCTGATTTGAAAGCCAAATTACCTTGCAAGTCAGACAACTGCTTTTTATCATAAATAAGAATTATTTTTTAGCAATCACTAATTTTTTTAAAAAATATCACCATTGAGTCTTTTGTTTACTGAACAGATGCAATATATTCGGCTTTTAACATCTAGATTCTCTTTCCCACGATATATTAAAACACAATTATTTTCTGCTCAGCGGGTGCCACACAGCATTACTCCATGGTTAGCCAGACTATTTTACGTATCAAGCACACTCTGGAAAGCTTCTTTCATTTTCATAGAGGAGCTTTCAAAAAGAAAAAAAGAACTGTAGAGAAGGTTAAAGAGCCTTACCAACACCAAATCATTTTAACTTTCACAGCTTAATTTCCAAGGTAACTTTTCTTAATCTCCTCTACTGTAAACATCATGAAACCTGAGGGCTTTCAGCTTGGTCACAAAACAACTAGATGTAACGAACCAAATGAAGCAATTGATTAGGAAAAGCTACCATGGATTTTCCAAGTGCAAATCATGCCAACTAACCTGATCAGCTTCAACAAAATAAACTTTTCTGTCAACATAGGGAGAACAGTGAATGTTGTTTACCTGGACTTCAGCAAAGCATTCGACGCCATTTCCCACAGCCTTCCTCTGGACTGTCAAGATACAGATGAGATGTGCTGTCTGTAAGATGGGTAAGAAATAGGCTCACAAGTTGGACTCAGAGGGTGGAGATCGATGGCTTTTACTCATGCTAGCAGCCCGTCACAAGTCATCCCTCAGGGATAAATACTGGGCCCCATGCTGTTCAACATATTCATAAATCATTGGGATGACAGGATTGAAAGCACCATCACCAAGTCTGCTGATGGTACATCAGGAGGCAGAGCCATCCTACTGAGAGACTTGGTTAGGCTGGAAGAGCAGAGTAGTGAGAATGGTATGATATTTAACAGACAAGTACAAGGTCCTACACCTGGGACAATACAACCAACGTAGCCCAGTACACGACAGGATCTGTATTGTTGGGGAACAGCCATTCTCAAAGGGACCTGAGGGTCTTGGTGGACAACATCGTGAGCCCGCAATGCGCCGCTGCATCAACAAAGGTAAATCGAACCCTGGGCTGCAGCCACAGGGTATTTGTAGCAGATATAGGGAGGTGGTCACCCCACTCTACTCAGTATTTCTCAGGCCACATCTGGAGTACCATGTCCAGTTCTCATCCCCACAATTCAAGAAAGATGCAGACAGACCAATGAGGGTCCAAAGAAGAGCCATGAAAATGACCAAAGGGCTATAAAACATGTCCTAGGAGGAAAGACAGAAGGATTTAAACCTTTACCTCCCTGGAGAAGGCTCAGGGAGGATGTCAAAACAGCAGTCCAGTACTTAATGAACGGAGTGATGGAATGATGGAGGCTCTCTCTTCACAAGAAGCCACATGGAGAAGACAAGGGGCAAAGGGTACAAGCTGCAGCAGGTGTGGTTTCATCTAAGCATAAGACAGGCATTGTTTTATAGTGGGAACTATCATTCACTGCATGACCTCCCCAGGGATCTGGTGGAGACTCCATCACTGGAGCCTTTCAAAATGAGATTAGACAGGGTATTGGATAATTTAATCTAGGCTCCCATCCCTAAGAAAGTTTGGACCACATCATCTTTCAAGGTCCCTTCCAACCTGGTCTGTTTTATTATTTTATGACTGTAATTAATGAAAGCAAATACAGTAAGTTTTGTAGTGACTCTAGCTTTATTCTACTTCTTTTTTCCCCTGAAAGGGGATTTTGAAGCCAGTGGGGCTGTTCTACCCTTTCTTAGCCAGTCTTAAGATTTAGACTACTGCCCCATGCCACCTCCTTCCTCCTTCATTTTAACTTCTTGAAAGAGTCAAGAACAACATTCTACATCACAGGCCATTTTAGTTCAACCACCCAAAAGTTTTCCCTTGGGTGGTACAGGCGTTATGGTAACCAAGTTTCCAAGGCTCTGTAAGGCTTGTGGTAGCCTACCTTCAGAGATGCAATGATCTCATGTTTCTCAAATTTCTCTGCCTCAAGGAACTGAGACTAAAAACAAATCTATGAAACAAACCGATGTGACTGAAATAGAGCAGAATGACATACTTTATCTAACCTATTTTTAGAGAAAAGTATTAAAACCCTCAATCCTTGTTAAAAATATTTTTCTTTCATATTTTTTCCCTTTTTCTTTCCCAGTTGAAGGTTGTTGCTATCCTCCTTCCAAAGCAATTTACATCCAAGTGGATTAAAGAAAAGAGATGTTATTTCTCACAACCTTTCTCATCCTAGAGGAAAAACAAACAAGAAGCAGAACTACACTATGAAAGCAGTCCACATTGTTCCTAGATCATGCATGAACTAACACACATAGCTTATATAAATGTTTCATTTACTGAATTGGAAATACATCTAGTATGGCAAACATTATAGTCTTAATAAAAAGGTGTTAACAAAAGAAGGCTGGCCAAGTAAGATGCACATCATCTTTGATCCCTGAAGCATAAGAAATCTGAGAACAGTCAGCATGCCTTACCAGGTAATCAGTACAGTCTCCTGAGTCTCATTTGCCAAACTTCACCAAGTAGCCTGGCTAATTTTAAAAAAAAAAAGGAGGAGGAGGGGCTTTTCCTACTCAGCCCCACCACAGGTGCTGCCTGGTACTGGAAAACCAGGCTGGACTCATTCCACACTACTCACCAACAGTCTCCAAAAGAGAGACCACAGAGACCAGCTCACAGCTCACTCCATCCACTGCCTGTGTGCTGCTGCTGCTGCTCCTCCTCCACACCCACGGGACGATGGCTATGCAAGCCCTAGGGTGGCAGAGGGGCAACCAGGGAGACATCAGCAAGATAGGTTGTGCAAAATATGAAAAACATCACCTCACTCTCACCCTGCCAAGGCTGAAGAGAGTAACAGCACTGAACCACTCAACCTTCACCATATCACTTGCTCTGAGTGTTCATGTAAGCAAAATTCTGAGGTGAATAAAAAAAATCTTAGGGCTGTCTCCTGTCAATCTAAGGTAAATATCAAATTGTAAAAGGTTCTAAAGTGTCTGTAGTTGACAGCTACATTTGTTTGCAATTTCCATAAAACTTCCATTTTGAGGAAAAAATGATTGGGCATCCTGCTTATCTGTAGACAAGTCTAGACAAATTTACCTGATTATTTTTTTCTACCATGATTTCACTGAATTGCTCTTTCACAATATATATTCCCCAACTCTTATGTCTGTTCTTCTCCAAGAAAATCTTTAGTAAGGGGAAAAAGATTTATATGATCTGAAGAGAAACCAGAGTGTCGTGGAACTGTTAAAAAATGTGTGGATGTGGCACTCAGGGACATGGTTAGACTCAATGATCTTAGAGGTTTTTTCCAACCTTAATGATTCCATGATTCTATTCCATATTGTCCTTATATACTATATATATTCACACTACAGCATGTTGGGTCTTCTGAATTTTTAATTGTACAAAAAAAAAAAAGCTTACTCATGAGGTAAACGTTCTCAAACTCTGCAGTTATGGACACATACTACTTATTTATCCAGTTCAGTGGAAGCAAGCTTCACCTTGAATCTTGGATAGAAAAGGCATGTCCAAAACTGAAAATACAATTTTCTTAAGATGTATTCCTTACAGATAAATTGTGTTGTGTTTGGGGTTTTTCTTTGTTTGGTTGGGTTTTTTCTTTATTTGTAGAAATTTTGTTGCAGTCACAGTATTCTTGTACTACTCAGTCCATAAAGTTTAATTTTGGGGGAAACCACCAACATGCAACTTTAATGTAACCCCTGCTATGCAAGTTTACCATGAAATTCATTAAAAGACAGATCTGTAACCTTTATTAAAAATAGATTCTACTTCAAATGCTCATGCTGTTATACACATCCTGCAAACCCTCTGGACAAAGCATTAAAAATCTGACTTTATAGAGTTTCAGGCATTTTATAATAAAAAGGAAATAAGACATATAAAGAATAAATTCAAATCAATACATTAGCAAAAGGAGTCTGTTTTTTTTCTATATAAACCTAATTTTATTATGCTTTTAAGATGCATAGCTTTTCTTTCTCCCTCAGATATCAAGGTTCATGACCTTCATTAATTGCTTTTTTCCCTAGTTTTTAACTTTTGGAAACTAAACCTAGGGTACGAAAATCTAGAAAACAAATATGAAAAAGCAAATATTCAAGACTGAAATTAATTTCTTGTTTGCATTTGTAGTAGTAAATAAATGAAGTGTCAGACATTTCTTACACCTGGCAACAAACTGCACAATCTCTTACCAGTTTCTGGAATTTTGGTTTGGTTTTGTTTGTTTTAAAACAAGGGAGCATCTGCTTTTTCTACTGTTCCCATTAAACAATGGTGTCCAAGCAGTATTGGCCTGAGTGTCTCTAATTCAGAGAAGGAAGAATTCTTCCTTAAAACATAAAGGGGGGAAGAAAACTGCAAAAATAACAAACCAGCAATTTTTTAATACAGCATTATATAAACTTTTACATAATTCACCATTGTGCTGAATAGAGAACATTATGCGAAAGGAATCATCACTTTCAATAGATTATGATCAGCCTTTTCACACAGCAAACCATTCTAACACAGTTGTCCTGAAAAACATGCTTCAGATATCATTAAGTCTGAAACAAGTTTCAAAACAGATGCTTAAAAATAATTTTTGCACTTCTAACCTTTTAGACTCCACCATTCAATTATGCATACTTTTCTGAATATCAGTCTGGAAATAAAATAGAGCTCTAAGTATTATCCAGAAGGGGGGGGAAAAAAAAGAAAAAAAAAAGGAAGGAAATGACACATCCTGCAGGCATACAGAAGATGTGACTGTCATAAGGTTGGAGCCCAGCACTGCCTGGCAACATGACACAAGAAGAGCACGTGCATTAGAAGAGTTGAGTGACAGGCAATAGTAACATAACAGTTAAATGTTGCAAAATTACTTTTTCCAGTCATCCTCAGACGAAGTAAACTTATCAAGAGGAAAATGGAGAGCAAAATGGAATACTGCTAATGGAATTTAAGTGGTCTTTATTTCTAGTTTTCAAAATAAAAATGCACAGAAGCCAGAGATTTCCAGAACAGCGAGCAGCTGGAGCACCACCAGAAAGCAGTGATATGATTGATCAAAACCTCCACAAAACCTATTTACTAAGGTAACAGGAACAGGATTCAATATCCTACAGCAATATTCAAAATAGATGGGGAAAAGAAGGTGGTTTCTTAAAGCTTTTTTAAATTACTGTGATCACATCATAAGAAACATTCATCTGCAAATAAACAATCATTTAGGAAGTCTAAAGAAGAGATCCAAAACATATTCTCTCTTACAACATTAGAATACAAGAGAGATCTTAGTGCTGACATAACCACGGAGACAGATGTCAACATCTATGCAACTTTGTCACTGTTGAATCAAATTTCAAGTGTGCATTTCTAAAGGGCTTAAGGGAGGAATTAAGCCAGTTGGGGACACTTTCACTGATAAATAAAAGGCAAACCTTCAGCATATAGGCAACCCTACCATAAAATATCTTTATTTTCTGTGTCAGGACACAAAGCTAGGCTGAATGTAGAACAGCAGATACTGAAAACAGTGTAGAAAACCTACAGGACCACTGACTGAACCCCAGAAATGAGAGGATTTTCAGATCACACGAGTGATTTTTAGAAAGTATGTATTTCTTTAATCCAATTTTACAGAGCAAATTTTTTACACTAGTTTTGTACATGTCAATAGCATGCAGAGTTTTATACTGATGATGCCCAACTTCTTGGGTTCAGAATATGCAGTATAGTAAAAAGTACTGCAGATGCACAGGTGTACAGAGATGTAAAGAGAAAAAGGATATGAGAGTACCGTCCCATGTAGGACATGCCTACCTCAAAGAGGTTAAAAAAAAGAAACTAAAAAAGTCATCCTTAAACAACAGGTATCTTCTGCTCTGCTTACACTAAAAATTTCTGCTAGGCACAGAGGTACACACTCAAACTTGATCGTTGCACATAAGTTGATGGCATTTTTTAAGCATGTCTCTACACAGGAATGCGTATGAATGTTTGTTCTGGTTTCTGAGTGGGGTTTTGTTTAGGGTTTGGGGGACTTGTGGTTTTTTGTTTTATGATGTTGTTGGGGTTTTTTCCTTGGTTTGCTTTTTGTTTGAAATAGACAATGACAGTGTATTTTCAATTAATTTGACAGGACAGAGTCTATACGGAACACCTAACAAAAGCACTGACGTAATATAACAAAACTTCCTGAATGCACATATTCACTGTCTGAATTCAGAAATAATTCTCTTGCCAAAGGCTGAAAATTACACGTTTGGATTCCAGCACAAGATGTGCAAGAGTTTAACAGAAATAATGATAGCCTGTTCATCAAATGGCTGGCAGGTACAAAGGCTTTGTATGCCTCTTATCCCACTATCTGAATGACACTCTTTAGAAACAAAAAAATTACATTTACTTTGTATGGACTGGACTTTACAAACTCCACACTTTTCTTCTTCCCCTCCCCTCCAGCAATAAGAGATTGCATACAGGAAAAAGGAGTCTCAGTTCTGGAGTTACTGGTCAGATTCTCCTGTGCATTGGTAGGAATCTGCCATAGTAATAACTGCTTTTCATCAGCATCGTATATGATTTGGTATTACTTCAAGTCTGATATATTTTAATGTTTTTGGTCTGTCATATGAAGTGACAGTAATGCTTCTACAGAGCAGTTCTCTTTGGAATTTTTTATTTTACTGTTGCACTTCTGAAGAGGTAGCTTTCAAAAGTATAAAAAGATATAAGAAAAAAATAAATAAAAACCTAAGTAAAGATTTGTTTCTTTCTAATTTACTACCTGAAAAATAATTACCTGAATAACTTCACAAAATGCTTCCCAGAAAACACTTTTTACATGTAAGCAAAAAAAAAAGCAGTCTCTCTTTGAACATAATCTCTCTTGACTATTTACAACTCTTATGGTTACTCTCTTTCATGTTGTATTAAATTCAGATTAACAACCTATGCATCTCAACAAGCCTCTTGGAATCATACTGTGGCTTGCTGAAGCTGCTAAATGCCTTGAAAAATCACACAAAATGCTTAACAAAAGTATGAACAGGATCAACAAATGCAAACTCCTAGGGAAAAAAAAACCCAGACAATAAACAGATGACTGGAGAGTAAGGTAAACAACATATGATTATCACCACATCTGCATTGCAGTGCTCTTGAAACTGATTTTTCTCTTATTATCTCTGACTCCACTATTTCACTCAGATTTAATTCTGTTGCATTAGTGTGCTGTGGCGTTAACATCCAAGCCATATGAATGTCTGTAAGACAGACATTTTTTGACAGTCACATTTCATTTTATGCACATTTTCAGCTATGTCTTACTACGGAGACATAACTGATGAGTTTCAAGATCTGTTACACAGATTCACTTTTGGACATGCAACATACAGTGAATAACCACCACAGAAACACACTCCTAGAGGTGGTCATGAGCTGTTGAAAGCTGCCCCAAAACTGCAGTGCAAACGTAGATACAACTGGGCACTCCTACTTCAGGAAGCACAGAAGAACTGCTGCAAGGGATGCATCCCATGGCAAGTCATCTGCTTCCCAGCCCACCAGCTACAGGAGATCCTGTGACATATAGTCCTTTACAAGAGTCCCAGCTCCTGAGCTTCTTAGCGAGTGATGCACTTCGTGGCTCTCATTGCATGAAGACTATTTTTTATACGCAGAGAAAGATTGGTCATACCCAAATCATTACATTCTCTATTAATAATTTGCCTAATTGGGAGAAGCAAAAATTATAGCACAGAATTCTGAGGATGAAGTTTTCACTAACAAAAAAAGGACAATTACCAGAAAGTCTACATTTGGGAAGAAAGAAGGGGCAGTTAATTCAGTTTCCTTCAACACAAGATGTGGCAGAAACTATGTCATCTAGGCACCAGTTTTATTTATTGATTTAAAATTATATTAAATTATAGCTTATTAGAATA
>NW_008684654.1:5656-6057 GCF_000695815.1 Acanthisitta chloris | reverse complement strand
GGGATTTGGCGAGTGCACCCCTCGGTGACAGTCCTAGGGCCACGGGAAGGGTTAATCGTGCCTCGGGACAGTTCACGGCCACCGTCACAGAGACACGGACGGGGAAAGAAGCCGGGGGCTCTTGCCGATGCGACCCACGACTTCTTTTGCCGCTCAGCTATGGTGTTTGCAGTTTCAACAACGCTTCAGCTCCCCCAGAACAGTCCGAGCACCGACAAACCCGCAGCTCGGGGTGTCAAGTTTGCAGAAAATGGCCGAAGCCTCTTTTTTTGTTGTTTTTAGCTTTTTGTTCCGGGAAAGAAAAACAATAAGCTGAACCAGGGAGATAAATGACTGTCTGGTGGTAAATACTGACCAACAGCAGCAGCTGGAGCCGAATCACCAATATTGCCAGCATGCAG
>NW_008684654.1:1295-5428 GCF_000695815.1 Acanthisitta chloris | reverse complement strand
AACCGGCCACCCCCTGTCCCTCTGCCCTGCACAGGGTGGCCAAGGGGGTACGGGGAGAGCGGGGAAAACGAATCCTGGCCGCAGGGAGATCCAGCTGCCCCGCCGGGAAACCTGCGGGAAATGGAGAAGGGTGTCCCGGCGGCAGGACAGGCGGGGGGGAAGGGGGACAGGACTCCCCTGCTCTCCAAGGGTGATGGAAAAGGAAAGTCTGACTCCCCCGAACCACACGTTCTGGTTTTAGAGGAGCGATATGGAAATGACTGTCATTCAGTACCAGGTCCTGAATGTTTTTCTTGCTTTTTAGAGTCAGAAGTTAGGTTTCTAAGCGGTGTCATTGTCGTTCTTGTCTCTACTTATTTCCAACATACCGGAAAGATTCCATCCGATCAATTTGAACATTTTACAGTAACCAATCTTTTTTCCCGGAAGCCCAAGCCAGCCTGGGAAGCAGATCTGCAGAGGGCTGGCAGCAGCTCTTCGCCTCGCTTCGCCTGACCAAGAGCTGAGGATAGGGACGGCTGCAGTGCTAGGACCCCCCGGCCCTTGGCCCCACCGCCAAGGAACTGCGCCGGGATCAGAATCGGGCCCCTCGGCAGCGCGGCATCTTCCCCGGACGAGTAAATAACCCAGAAGCAGCAGCAGCTAACACAATTCCAAAAAGTCACATTTGGAGAGGAGAAAAAACAACAACAAAAAACCCAACCACAAAATCCGAAACAGTTGTTGCTGGGTTTTTTTTAATATATATAGCTGTATTCCAGCTTTTCCCGACTCTCTGAACTTCTTTGCTTAATTGCACCGTTTGACTTTCTGCTAAAAGTAGGTGATTTTTCACTTTTTTTCTATATGTTGAATAACTCCTTATGTGCCGGGAGAAATAAAAGTACCATCCGACACTCAGGGTACAGAGTTTTTGCTTTTGGTATTTTTAACGACGAGATTTCAAATGGCATCACTAAATTACGCCAAATAGGAAGACAACATAGTCGTCTATAGAGCTCAAAAGTACCTGAATTTACACCGAAATCTACGTAAAGTTTGACAAGAGACGAAACCCAACCTCAGTGCCACTGAGGCAGATGAGGCACAGGGGGACACATAAAAATAGGGGCTTGGGGACATCTCCGAGGAAAAGGGTGTCCGAAAACAGGACGCTGAGAAAGCTGACATCGAGGGGATGAGCTGGATGCTGAGTCTGGCACGAAAGCGAGCCGTCACACAGAGATTTTGTTATTATCAGTGAAATCTTTAGACTGGGGAACGAAAAGGGGAGGAAAAACTTAATATCTGAGTCTGGAGAGAAGCGAGCTCTCCGTGCCCCTGGTCCTGGTGCCCGTCAGACCCTCTCCGGCCAGGGGCGGCTTGGCGGTCACGGGGGGGCATTTATGAAATGGCACCCCCTGCACCCCCTGCTCCTGGCCACAGCTCCGAAGTAACGGAAGTTTAAAAAAAAAAAAAAAGATAGAAAAAAAAAGAAAAGACAAGTCCTCGCCGGGACACCACTACCCAAACCCAGGTTACTGTATTTCTTTCGCTAAGGGCTGTCATTATTTGGTGTATATATCCTCCCGTCAGTCAATCGTGACGAGCAGGCTTTAAAGCCCCCACTAATTTACAAAGAACAAAGGCATTTTGCAGCTTCACTAGGAAAGAAAAATAAGACGGGGGAAAAAATAACCAAAACCTCGACTCAATTGAAAATAACGATTTTGTTCTTGGACGGCTACCAGGTTTTTTCTCTTACCATCCCGGGACTTTGATTTAACCTCGGTAACATCCTGAAAGGCTACAGTCACTTTGCATACATTGCATCGTACCTTTTCGGTCCTGCAATACAGAGCAGCACGGAGCTGACCGCAGGCTCCCCAGAAAGCTACTTTGTTCGGTAAAAGAAACGTGATGAGGCGCACGGGGTTAAATTAAACCTTGCAGAGATCCAGTTGGTATGAGCAAAAACCACCCAGTCTTTAACAACCTGGTCGCACACGCTGGATACAGACAACGGTGTCTGAAAAAATAATTACGAAATTACGCGGCTCTAGACACACCCAAAAAAGTTTCCAGACCGAAAAAAAAAAAAAAAAAGCCCCAAAATCGCGGTAGAAGTGACCGATGTTAACTGCGGCTGCTGATCCTTCAGCTTCGCTTTGATATGCAGATCACGTCCATTCTCTCCGCAGGTTTCCCAAAATCTCTCTTTTCGAGCCCATTCTGTGGGTCTGACCGCACGGAGAGCGATTTGGGGAAGCGGAGGGGGCTCCGCCGCCTGCCCTCGCCCTGCTGCGGGGCTGACCAAGCCCTCTGGAGGCGTTTGAGCGAGGGGCAAGGGGATGACAGCAGGTCCTGAGACTGCTCCACAGATCCCGGGGGTAAAGCCCAGGAGGAACCTTGGGGGTCCCGCAGAACTCCCCAAGAAACAGCCGAGGAAGAGGGCGGGATGCCGGAGCGACTCCTGCTTCGCTGGAAGTGCAGACGCACCGTGTCAGCTCCGGCACGACTAAAACCTTTCTCACTCCCTCTTCCTTCACAGCCCTCTCCTCCCCAGTAATATCTAGGGGGTTTCATTGTTGGACCTTTTTTTTTTGGTTGGGTTTTGGGGTGGTTTTTTTACTTTTTCCTCCCTAAGCACAAATGTCTTCTCTCCCCTGCTTTTGACTTTTGGGGCTTGTGAGCAAGGAGAATTCTGAAGTGGAGGTTACCACCTCTCTCTTTCCGTGACACCACAGGGGAATTTTGGGGGTTCTTTGAAAAATAAAAAATCAGGTAGGCGAAGGCGTTGACTTTATTTGGTCCTGTTTGGCAGTATTCGCCGAGCGCAAGCTGGAGCTGGCTGCGCGACCGTGGCTCATCCCCACGGTGAGGCAGCAGGGACATACTCCCGTGTCCAGCTGCAAACACATCTGGTGAGAAACGGGGCTTGGGGAGGTACCAACACCCCACAGGGAAACAACTCTTCCCTGACACGAAAAGTCAGAGGCGGCGTTTTCCTGCCCCCCTCCCTGCTTAGAGGCACGGGGAGCTGCTTTCAATCGCTATCTCCAAATTTCGCTGGTTTCTTAGGAAGACTGAAATATCACTATTGCAGGAAACTCACAGCTGCTGAAAGTTGTTAGTAAAAGGCACTAAATCAACTCCCTACTACTGCTGTAAAATTTTCTTTTTTTTAAAAAAAAAAGTGAAATTGGATTTTTCTGTCCCATTATTAAATGCAGGGAGCTGCCGTACTTGGCCAATAAAATCCTAAAAATTTGTAAAAATGTATCAGTAATAATGATAATAATATCAAAAGTAGCGCTCGGAGCGGTGTGCAAACCCGGCAAACGCCTGACCGGAAAATCCAGGCGTTTGGAGCTAAGTTTTGCCGTTTCAGTTCTCCCGCTGATGGTAACGGCGTGTCGATAAACAAGAAGTGAGAATTGAGGGGGAGCGGCGGGGGGCAAGGGAGAGGCGGCAAGCACTGCTTTCCAAAGGCGGAGTTTTCTGAGGTCATTTCATTTCTACTCTTTCGTCATTTTGAATATCAAAGAAAGCTGACTAGATGATTTTCCCAGTCCCTCGCCTGGACGGGGTGATGTGGTACCGTCGCGCACAGATTAATCAAGATGTTAAAACATTCCGGGCTCTTCCCCTGACGCTCACCGCGCGTTTAACAAACGCTCTGTGTAACTGTCCGAGCTCGCTACAAACTGGATTAAACTATGAGTCTTGAGAATGTGGACATTTGGAGCTTAATCGTTGCTACTTTTATATTGCATTACAGAAGAAATACGGGAAGTTGTTTGGTAAGCTTTTGACTGGAACTTCAGAGTTTCCTTCTCTATCCTAAGAGCAAAACAGTGTGCAACACGTAGTAACTTTTCCCTATTAAGGCGTTTATTGCCCGGTGCAAGAAACAATCGGTATCCCCTCGGAAAATAAAACTTGGGGAAAAGACCTTGTCCTCCGCTTAAACTCTATTTCCCCTCACAAACCAGCGGGTAAACCACCACCGAGGCAGGCACGGTGCTCTGTCCGCAAACCTGGGAGGGGAAAGGAAAAAAAAAAAAAGCAGCGGAAGAATTCCTGACGGCAGAAGTGAAACCGCCTCGATGCAGGCAAGTTTGTTTGTAAACCCGGGAAGCAGCGAGCCCGGG
>NW_008684654.1:567-1096 GCF_000695815.1 Acanthisitta chloris | reverse complement strand
GGCTGCGGCGGGGCAGCGCCCGGGGCGGCGTGCCCGCTCCGCACTCACGAGTTTTACATCTCGCTTTTATCAGCCCTCGACCATTTCCACCACAACCCTGGGGTTTTTTTCATTTTACTTTTTTGTCTTAGAGTCTTTTTAAAAAAAAGTGCCAACGCGTCCCACTCCCATTTTCCTCTAAATTTTCAGAACTGAAGCAAAGTGAATTGCCTACCTACTCTCTACTCAGTTCCGTTCTTTCCAGGAAGGCTTATTCACGGTTCACAGTTTGGATCTATTCTTTATTACCATTATTTACTACTTTCCACCACCAGTCAATTTTTACACCGTCAGTTAAAAGGCTATTAAAAGTGCTCACTTTAGCCACGGGTTTTGTAAGCAAGAGACGATCTGACTTTTGAGTGACACTCAACACTGTCCGTCTTCGAACTACGCAATTTTCGTTATTTTCTTGGGTTTTTTCTGTATTATTTTCTTTTTTCTCTCCTTTTCTTCCCTCCCCGCCTGAACCACATGAGACTGGGGAAAG
>NW_008684654.1:0-550 GCF_000695815.1 Acanthisitta chloris | reverse complement strand
ACGGAGAACCCACGGAAGATGAGCAAGCGTAGTGTTCTGTCGCAAGAGCAGCAAAGTGGGACGGAGATCTTGCGGAAAAGGTGTAGAGGAGAGGAAAACCCGACATCAGGAGACGCTTCAAGAAAGGAACCACACTAACGGAATTTATTTTATTCACTCGGAGCTTTCCTCAGGCATTACCTGCACTCCCCGCTCCGCAGGGAGCTCCCCAGCAAGTGGGGCCGTGCGTGGGCTGGGGCGGGGCGGGAGGGGAGGGGGAGATTTCCAAGGGACTCGCACTCTCCTCCAGAAAATCATCATCGCGAAGGCATCCATTGTCACGAAGCATAACTAAGAGGGGAACTCATCCGCCCATAGAACTCACGAAAACAAGAAGTGGGGAAAAAAAATCCAAACCTCGCCCGGTCCGACGGCTGTGTTTCTGCTGGGACGCATCGCCCGCGTGTCCATCGAGGTGTTTTTAGGGCGATCACAGAACCGGTGTCACGGTCACGCACACCTCCAGCCTTTCTCCTTCCCTCCAGCTCCTCTCTAACCCCGCGGTGACACC
>NW_008684653.1:11753-13885 GCF_000695815.1 Acanthisitta chloris | reverse complement strand
CCCCACGTGGGGCTGAGCCGCGGTGCCCCGAGGATGACCCCGGGGTCTGCACGGGGAGCTGGGGATGTGTGGTGTCATCATCCATCCTTCCCCACGGGGGCTAAACCTTTTCGCCCTGGGCGTGGGGGATTCTGCGCTGCTCGGCTCCCGTTTTGCTATTGATGAGCTTAGTTAGCACTTAGTTGACATCAATCTAACATAGCAGAGGTTAGAAGAAAATTCGCTTTTGGTTGTCTCTCGTGCCTTTTTCTGCCCGTGAGTCCAAAGTGGAGCACTAAGAGGACAGTGCTTCACCCTTTGGCCGGCACGGGCACTGCGATGCTCAGGGCTCGGCGATTCCCAGGGTTTAGCGATGCTCAGGGTTTAACAGGCATTTCACGTTATGTTCCTGCACAAATTGCCTGCCTCGAGTCCTCTCCTCTCTGCCCCCCAGTAACCTGCTGGCAGCAGCAGGCAGAGGCACCAGCTGCTTTTGAAGAAAGTGCAAGAAGTCTTGCAGAAAGCAGTATAATAACTTTCCCAGAGGGAATTTCTTATTAAGCTCCAGCCCCATAGAAGCTCCAGCCCCATAGAACAACATTCATTCCTTGTATTTTATCCTAAAGCTGGTGAAGATCTCTTTGTGGATGCCCAATACCTTGTGCTAAGATCTGTTCCCTGTGCCAGGCTCTAACTGGGACAAGCTTTGTCCTTTGCTGTTGTTGACCTCGTGCTAGCTGTTTTTTAATGTGTGCTGGACACATCCTGAATAGTTCAGCAGAATAAGACTGGGGGAATGGGACTAAGTTGAAGTATGTGGCAAAACACTCATAAGTATTTATTCAAACTACCACGTAAGTACTGAGCTCATACCTCCCATCAGTGAGGTGGGTGACGTGCAGGGTAAGAGTAATGAGCATCTCTCATGCTGAAGGTGCATTTATGTAGCAATTGTTTGATGTAACAGATAAAAAGTTGGTTTAGATTACACTTAGACTAGTTTAGGCAAGTAGACTAGATTACAGGTCCACGAGCTGTGTGCCTTTTCTCTAGCAGTGACCATGACCTGTAGAAGTCCTTGTCCATCCCCCACTCTGGCCTTGCAGGGCTTCTTCTTGTGCCTCTGTCCCCTTGGACTCCTTAGGTGCCTCTCACACAGAACATCTAACTGGTCCACCTCAGAAACATGTCTACTCTGTTTCTGTGCTCTGCTTATTCCTTTCCTCACCTTCATGTCCCACCCAGAGTTTCTTACCACCAGAAAACAGTGAGGAACCACATGGGGACAGCTTGTGTTCTGAGCTAATTCCGTGGCCCACAAGAAGATTTTCCATCTTGCCCTTGCAGTGAAAGGGAAACTCAAGTTCAGATATACATTAATTGAGGCAGGTTTCAGTTCTTCTCAGCTTCCTATGAAATGTCTTCTTAAGGATTTGCTTATGCTTTTTGTCTCTGCAAGTCACAAAGAATGGCAGATACAGAAGAAGTAAGGATAGGACAAACTTCTCCTGTGCCCTCCCAGCCTTTTTCAAGCCTTCCATTTGTGATTAAGGGTCTGGAGCCAGTTCTAAATCACCCACAGATTTATCCTGCATGTATCTAGCAATTCTTCCCTTTATCTGTACTGGCTTTTAGCCTCCACAACAGCTTTTGACAAGCAGTAGAATCATCTCCTTTTGTTTTGAACCTGCCTCATTGTGATTTCATTTTCTGCACCTTAGAGCATGAATTGAAAGAGGCACAAACCTCCTTTCCTCTCTTATTTATGCCACTCATGATTTTTACAGAGCTCCATAGTATTCCCTCTAGGCTATCTGTTCTCAGACTGAATTTTACTCAGTTCTGCCCCATATGAAATCTGTTCTGTAACTTCTGCCTTGCAAGTGTAGCCAGAATTCCTCGTGGCATTTGCTAACTTTTAAAATTTCATTTTGCAAGTGATTCTTCTTGTACCAAAAGTAAATCCCCAAAACTTCATGGGAGGCTTTATGTTCACTCTCGTAGGATTTATCCATAAAAATAACTTGCAGATTCTCTGATGCAGGTCTAGGAATTCACCATTTAATAAACCAAACTAGTGGATGAGGAGAAACACACTTCTCCAATGGCTGTAAAACATATGTGGTGACCCTAGAGATATGGTGATTTTCAAG
>NW_008684653.1:9741-11735 GCF_000695815.1 Acanthisitta chloris | reverse complement strand
AGTGTTTTAATGAACACAGACTCTTCTGCATCAAGCTGGATCACTGTCACCTTTCATCTGCCTCCAAGTTTTCTCCTTCCTCTGTTTCCAGCCTTCACCCACCAAACTCTCAGTCTCCCTTCCAAAACACATCCTTTGTTCTCAGCTCTGCTCTGTCTCTACATGTTTTTTTCCCAATCTCCTTCCCAGGCAAACCTAGCTAATTCTACTCCCATGACTCCTGTTCATCCCATTCACATTTCTCACACAATGTCAGCCTCTTTTTTTTTTCCTAGTGAATCCTAGTTTGCTCTTAATTTCCCTGGAGAGCTCCTAATCCTGTTATCCACTCTCCTTTATGTCAAAGTCTCTTTGCTCGAATGATTCTAATTTTTACTTCCTGCCTACTTGGTCACAGTCCAGTTTTTCCTCAACAATTCTCAGCCACAGCTTCACTCTCAAACCACAGTTCTAGCTTTGCCTTTTCCTCCTCCTTTGGTCAAGCTCTCATTCCTTTTGAATGTAACTTCAGTGGTCTCTTCCTCTGTGGCACTTGGGTGAGGACAAGGAAAGCATTGAAAGAAAGGCAAAAATAAGGTACCTTAGGCCTTCAGCTGGTCCTTGGACAACCTGCAGAGGACAGAGCATGCTGTCTCCCAGAAAGGACAGCATCCATACATCCTGCTCACTCAGCCAGGATTTGTGCATTTTATCTGCTTAACTTGGGTTCTCTATTATGCACTTGCAAACAGATATATCAAAGGTCTCTGACTTTGTCAAATGTGAGCTGATTTTCACAGTAGGAGCAGAAGACAGGTCGATAGCTCAAATGCTATTCATTACTGTATCAAACAAATCCCTGTTCAAAGGCCAAAATCAGGAAAAAAGAAAATGGTTATGATGAGAAAACCACCAGCAGAACAGCAGATTTTTCCATAGCTATGTTCCCTAAAAGGATGCAGTTTGGGAAACTTCAACCCCAAATTTTAGAATAAGCAAAGACAAGACAACAAAGAAAAGCTCTCTGACGTTCAGATTAGATGTTAGGTGAAATTTTTTTTCCCTGTTGTGGTGTTCAGCACTGGGATATTGCCCAGGGAGGTGGTGCAGTCACCATCCCTGAAAGAAAGTGTTTCAGAGGTGTCTGATGTGGCACTGGAGGATCTGGTTTAGGGTTTAGGGGTTCCAGCAGTGACAGGTTAATGGTTGGACTTGATGATCTTAGAGGTCTCCTCCAACCTTGATGATTCTATGATTCTATGTTTTGAAAAAAAATCTACTAATGAAAACTGAACTGACTTTAATACCAGGTGATGCTACAGTTCTTCCCTACGCTCAGGGCTGTGTTCAAAGTGGAAAACCAACTGATGGACAAGTTAATAATTACATAGGGAAGCCTAAGAAACCTGGGATCATGAAAGACTTGGGAAAAGGTGTGCCTGGATACAGATATAGTTGCTTGTGCTTAGCAGAACCAGGAAAACCAGTCGAACTGTACATGTGAGTGTGCAGGAAGTATCAGTTACCTCCTATCTAAAGTTTTAGTTCTCTACTACCCACAACCACATATGAAGGTTTTAGTCATAGCAAACCAGCATTTTTGCATGGACAGGATGGCTTCAGTATTAGAAAACTATAGCAGAGAAGTATGTTGCTGGAGGAATCTATGCCTTTGATGCAACTAATATAGTTGGGTAAGGTTGTCCAAGACTGACTTATCTGAGTGCCTTGTCTGCAAAAGAAATGGGTAAACTTGCTGCTAAAGCTCAGCAGCTTTAGGAGTCACAGAACAATCAGAGCTGGAAGGGACCCTTGAGGATCATCTAGCCCAACTCCTGCCCTGCACAGACATCCCTGACAGTCACACCCTGTGCTGAGAGCATTGGCCAAACACCTCTGGAGCTCTGTCAGCCTTGGGGCTGTGACACTGCCCTGGGAGCTGTTCAGGGCCCAAACACCTCTGGGGAAAGAAGAACCAGTTGCTAATCTCCAGCCTAACCCTGCCCTGACACAAC
>NW_008684653.1:0-9653 GCF_000695815.1 Acanthisitta chloris | reverse complement strand
GTGCTCAGTCTCCTCTTCTCCAGCTGAACAGCCCAAGTGCCTCGGCCACTCCTCACGTGCCTTCACCTCAAGGCCCTTCACCATCTTCATTGTCTCCTTTGGACAATCTCCAATAATTTAATATATTTCTTACATTGTGATGCCCAGACTGCACACAATATTCCAGATGAGGTTGCCCCAGCACAGAGCAGAGCAGGACAATCACCTTGAACATTGGGTTCAGGTCCTGGCTCAGATACAGCCTTTCCATCTACTGTTGTACAAGTTATTTGGTGCCCCTTAAAATGAATGCCATACTTATCTCACAAGGTCATTGTAATGGCTAATTAAGTCAGTTAAGTGTTAGAAGTCTCTTCCAATTAAGGGACAGCATGAAGTCTGAGTTTGCCTCGTGTCTGTGGACTTTGTTCAGCACCTGGCATAAGTTACTTCATATCTCTGTGCCTCACTCCCCTTGGTGTAAAGCAAGGGTAGTATTTCCTCCTCACACCCTTTATTTGTTTAGATTGTCAGTAGAGCTGGTTGGAAAAATTCTGACATGTTTTTCATGGAGCATTTGCTGACTCATCACAATCTAGTGTTTCAGTGAGAACTGTGCCCAGCTTCCTGACAGCTTGCTGACCTGGATCCTTGGCACAGAGCTGAGAAGTGCTGGGAGCTGTGGCTCTCAGGGCTTCCAGGCTCATTCTTCCTTGATAACTGGAGCTCTCAGTGTCCACAGCTGTGGTGTGTGGGGACTTCCACTGCTCATGGCTCTGGGTTAGTCCACCTCCAGTTCCCTGGAGCTGCACTTCCACACCTTTTTTTTTCTCAACAGGGTATTGTTCCCAACAGAGAGAAACCATGTGATGAAATAACAGAGCCTTCTGCTAGACAAAGTCATCTAAAAACAAAGGATTCTACCTGAGAAGACATTCTGAAAGGAACTGTGTTTAAAAAGAGAAAAGCAAGAGCAGTGTTGCTGTCTCAAAGGTGGCTGCAGTGCTGTAAGGAAAGACAATCTTCATATACCCTGTGGGCTGTAAAACCAATGACATAATATGCTGTAGATCTGCTCTTTGTGAGATACACCTAACTCCTCCTTTCAGATAACCATTCCAAGTGTCTGTTCAGAGTTCTGGAGAGGAGAAGTTAGAAACATAGCTGGGAATCAACATCACAGGCTGCAGGAGTCATGTTCTCCCTCCCAAAAGGTCTGCAGGGAACTCTCACACTGGTATGGCATGAACTGATAATATAACCCAGAGTAAGTGCAATGTTATCCAGTTCTACCTGGGGCAATATAAAATGTATTCATTTCCCATTAACCTACTTGAAACGGCTGATGGAGGAATTTATTGACTTTTTAAATTACTGCTCATCTACCAGCAGAGCTTTCATGGTCTGCTGAGGGTAGGCAGAATGTGCTGTGTGCATGAAGAAAATAGATAACATTGATTCTGCAGCTTGCAATGTCTCAATTCTATCAATACATGTGCTATATTTGGGAAGAGTATTCTGTATAGTCTGACTTCACAGGGCTTAAAAATCTATTTCTGATGGAAACAAATTTCCAAAGAGACTAAAGGTGCTGTAAAAGAGGATAAAATGCAAGTTGCATTTTAGTATTCATCAGTAAGGTAACTGAAAAATTTCAATAAGAGTTGTCAGCTTCTGTAGGTGAATGGAAAATTAATAATTGAGGTGGAGAACATGGAGATCAAAATTAGAACTGCAGGCAAGGTGAGGAACTGGCTAAAGAGAAAAGAGAACTAGTGTGGAAGAAGAGTCACCCAAAGACTGGTCTTGAGTCAAGTTATGGGAGAGCATCCAAAGGAGGCAATGAAATGGTGAAGGGCCTTGAGGGGAAGGCACTTGAGGAGTGACTGAGGCACTTGGGCTGTTCAGCTGGAGAAGAGGAGACTGAGCACAGAGCTCATGGCTGGGACAACTCCCTCAGGGAAGGAAGTGCAGGGACAGCTCTGAGCTCTTCTCTCTGGGCCCAGGGACAGGAGCCAGGGAATGGGCTGGAGTTGTGTCAGGGCAGGGTTAGGCTGGAGATTAGCAACTGGTTCTTCTTTCCCCAGAGGTGTTTGGGCACTGAACAGCTCCCAGGGCAGTGTCACAGCCCCAAGGCTGACAGAGCTCCAGAGGTGTTTGGCCAATGCTCTCAGCACAGGGTGTGACTGTCAGGGATGTCTGTGCAGGGCAGGAGTTGGACTGGGTGATCCTCAGGGTCCCTTCCAGCTCTGATTATTCTGTGATTCTGTGGTTCTGTATTTCCCTGTGAGTCTGTAGCTTTGAGAAGAATTTTCCTGTGCCCCACACGAACCAGCACACCCCAGGCCTGATGAGCCATGGCCATTACTGACAAGTGTTCCTACCCCCTCTGTCCTCACCCAGCTTTGTGCCATTGAGAAATGACAATAGCACAGACCTACATGTTGTGGCAAAATCGTTACAGAAAACATGTAACAGTATCAGAATCACAGAACAATCAAGATTTGGAAGGGACGCTTGGGGATCCCCCAGCCCAACCCCTGCCCTGCACAGACATCCCTGACAGTCACACCCTGTGCTGAGAGCATTGGCCAAACACCTCTGGAGCTCTGTCAGCCTTGGGGCTGTGACACTGCCCTGGGAGCTGTTCAGTGCCCAAACACCCTCAACAGAGTTATCATTCCTGTTCAGTTGCTTATCTTGTTCATTTTGATGTGATGACTGTAAAGCTGGAGGCAGTTTCCAGATACATGGCTGAAGGAAAGCTGCAGAAAATTAGCCTTATGTTTTTATCTTGTTATCTGCTTTTCCAGTTCTTTCTCTAAGTATTTCATACCCACACTGATTCTTGCATTAATATATTAGGTTATAAATATACTGGTTAATACAGTGTAATTCTTTTTGGCTGCACAATTACCTTTGTGAAAATCACCTCAACGCTCCTTTTGTAATCTTAATTGTGACTGAACTTTGCACTTCACTCCTAGCAGAAGATTCCAGCACACTGGTTTAATGGAATGTGTCTGCATATTTTTCTTTCTGAGCTAACAACGAAGGTCACTCTAACCTTGCTAGGATAGCAGAGAATTTTCTGTTTATCAGCAGAGTGATAATGTATATCAAATACATTTCTTAAACTCACATCCTTCCCGATGCAGCTCTGTAAAGGCAAAACACTGAAGAGTAACAGGGGAGATGAGAACTGGAGAAATGGAAGTGGGATTAAATGCAACTGTGCAAAATGCAAGGCAATGCACTGGAAGATTAATGCAGGATGATTCTGTGAGATGTCAGAAGCTTATCACTTGGAAAGGAGAACTTCCTAACAGGTGCAGAGAGGCTGCAAGGCCTAAGTAGTTTTGAGACAGAGCTTGATAGCTTTATAAATGGATAACATGACACAGACGTGAGATAGCAGACAACTGGGATTTGATGACCCAGATAGTCTTTTCCTAGTCTGTGTTCCTGTTTTTGGTGATGGTGCTGCTGGGGGAAGAGGCAGTTGTCTATGATAAGATGGAGAGGTTTGTTTACCCTTGAGAAGAGGCTCAGGGGTGACCTCCTGGCTCTCTGCAACTCCTGCCAGGGCAGGAGAGAGGTGTGGGATGTGTGTCCTGCCAGGGCTGAGGGAGAGGAGAGAGGGAATGGCCTTGAGCTGAGCCAGGGCAGAGTCAAGTCTCAAGTCTCTGGCTCCTTGTAGCCCCTTCAGATATTGAGAAGTTGCTCTGAGGTCTCCACACAACCTTCTCTTCTCCAGGCTGAACAGCCCCAACTCCCTCAGCCTGTCCTCACAGGGAGATGCTCCAGTGCTCTGAGCAACTTGGTGGCCTCCTCTGCACTTGCTCCAACAGTTCCATGTCCTTCTGATGCTGAGGACACCAGAGCTGTGTGCAGTATTCCAGGTGTGTCTCCCAGAGCAGAGCAGAGGGGCAGAATCCCCTCCCTTGCCCTGCTGCCCACACTCCTGTGGGTGCAGCCCACGTACATACATAAACTCCTAGAAACCCAAACCCTTGATCTCCCCATTACTTGGAGGAAAAAACAGGAGAAAAATTCATGAATCGTTATCAGACCTAGAAGATCCTTAGATTATACAGGCAGAACAGTAGGACTAAGAGTTGTTTCCTAAAGTATAACTCTCAATTACCCAAATTTATCCTAAGACATTTGCTAGTGAGCTATAGTAGCCACTACAGTATTGACAAAAATATACACATGAGATTTCCTGTTTCATAAAATGTTGTAAAAAAATCAGGGGCAGCATTGCATTAATAGATATTTGAAGCCAGGCATTTATTTCCATATAAATCCACCTTATTTTAGCCAAGGAATCATTTAAATAACTCGTGTATCCTTTTAAAGTAAGAATCCAAACATCCTGCCCAAAGCTGAGGAATACCAGTGCTTCCCTTTCTCTCCCATTTCAAAGTGAATAATATTATACATTATTTTACAGACAGAACTTTTAGGAGAATACTTCGCCTAACATTCACAAATGTAAAGCATTTACATGGAGAAAAGAATGAATGGAATTCCTTTCACACAATTATAGCACCATAATTAAAGACAGAATATATATTAATCATTTCCTTTAAAACCAAAAAGGAACTTTGAAATCCCACAGGTCATTAAGTCGGCAACTCATTAAAAACAAGACATTTCCCATGCAGCAGCACGAGTGTAGTCCTTAGTTTCACAGAACCCAGTCCTGAAAAACTAAAGTTAGATTCATAAGGGGGTAAAAAAAATGGCTATGAAAGTGCTGAATACAGTTACATTTCCATCCTTTTGTTGGAATAATAGGTATAAAACCAGCTAATTTCCTACATGTTTCTTCAGTCAGTACCAGCACAGCAGATTGGAAACATCCATCAAACTTTGCTTGGAAAATGTAAAGAAACAAACATCAGCAGATTGTGTAATATCACATTTCCAGCTGGAGGGATCCATTTCCAGCATTACCTGGTGATTTTTTTGCTTTCTGTCCCTTCAAGGAATATTGTAACCAGAGTCCAGCCTGAAACCTTACCCAGAAACTCTTTTCTCATGGGAAATCATTTAGGGAATCTCCAAAGTGCTAATTCTTTGAACGCAGAGAGTCTCTGTGGTTACACTACCTACGAGAAAATGACCCAGACTGTTAATGCATCGTTGGCCAAATCCCAGGCATGGCCAGGAAGACATTTCTACTCATTCACATGATTGCAGGAATTTCTGTCAGTGATGGCCTTTTCTCGGATGTGTTTGGCACTGGTCACAGGCAACGATGGTGAGTTGGACTGAATGTTCACTGAGGTATTCTGGGTGTTATTTTTTCCTTAGAGGCAGCAATTTGAAGTAGGATTTCATTAGAAGTGCCATGACATGCTTTGATTGTATTCACACTGAGTGAGGAATGTCCCTTTTCCCCCCGTTGGGTTGAAGTGCTGAGTGTACAGCTCAGCAGGGAAGGGGCTGTGGGAAGTGATGACATTTGGTGTAGCTCAGTTATTATTAGTCCTTTCCTACCAGTGACACTGGACCCTGGCAGTGTTCACAGCCAGGTTGGATGAAACCTTGAGTAACCTGCTCTGGTGGGAGGTGTCCCTGCCCTGGGCAGGGGTTGGGGCTGGATGTTCTCTAAGGTCCATTCCAACCCCTAAATTCTATGATTCTATGAAGGGTAAGGTGGAAAACTGGGGACAGAGCAACCCTTCCATGGGGTTTGTGGAGTTGGAGAGATCACCATGTCAGGTGCTGCACTGACTGACAGGACTCACCTCACCTCCCTGCCCTGTCTACCCAGACTAGCAGGTTTAAGGGACTTTTCAGCTCCACATTCCTCCTCCACAGTCTTTAATTTTAATTTTCCCACTGCCACAGTGAGGTGTGAGGCCAATACACTCTGAAGCAATACAAACCTCTGAGAAACCACATGGATTTTCCTCACCCAGTTTCAATGTCAGGTTTGCCACTTAGGAAAATGAATGCTCAATCATCTCATTAGTTGCACCATGTAGAAACTTTCATCTTAGTCCTTCACAGTCTAGTGCTGAGGATTCTCATCATACTTTTCTTTCACACTATGCCCAAATTGGGTATGGAGTTGTCCCACTCCCCACAGCCCTGTGATCACACACTGCTTCCCTGAGTTGGGATTTGCATGACATGTGACCACAAGCTGATCAAGCAGATGATTCCACAGAAAACTAATCTAGCAAAACAAGAAACAAAGGGTAATCATTGTCCCAAATCATCAAAGTGATCCATCTCAATGTGCCCTTGTTGGATTGGATCCAGAGGTGGTGGGAACCCTTTTTGGCAAGTCAGTGATAGCACCAATTAGTGTCATCTCACTCCTCTGGCTCATGGTTTCCTTTGAACAGGCAAGGCATTTAGGTTTCTTCCCACTTCCTGCTGGTCCATGTTCCCATTTTACTGAAACCATCAGCGTTGGTGCCAACAGGAGAGAATTTGAGTTCTCAGACAGCATTTCTTATAACAAAGTTGGGTGTGACCGACCTTCCTCCCTTGGGGCATGAAACAGAGAAGAGTAAGATGTGACAGAAACAACTACAAATGAAATGTGGTTTTAAAAATAGCCCATGAAATTGTTGGGATTTCACCTTGGCTGTATTATATGCTGAGATTTTTGACAGTGGCTCTTCTGAAATTCGTGGAGATTCTCCTTGAATGGAGGGAGATTTGTATTCTGTCAGTTTGTGATCACCCAGATACATTTTCCTTGCTCCATTTTGCCAATTTGAGTTTCCCTTTTGCATTCAAACAAAGATTTCTTTCTCTCTAAACATTGCTTTTACTGCCTTAGGAACATTGCCAAGCTTGTGCCCTTTTTTATTCTTTGCAGCTAGGCTGGAGCTTTTAATTCATGATATTTAAATAACATTTCAGCTTGATCATTTAACTCTTCCCTATCTCAACTTACATCCACATTCAGCTGCATAGCAGAGCTCACCTAGGAGAGTGTTAAGGCTTGAACCTTGAACTAAGCCCTCTCAGCATATTTCTTCTGTTTGGAAAACATGTGTTTGGCTTTTGGGTTCTGTAAGAACTTGATCCAGGCCAAAGAGGAGCAGCATTTTGATGTGAATCCATTTGAGTGAATGGCATTATAGCCTCCAGAGATAGGGACATGCAAAAGAAAAGCACTGCACAGGAGGGAGATGAATGAAATTGCCAGTTCAGGGGCCGTGGCTCATGCTATGACTATTGAAATGAATGCTGACTAGTAAAGGAGCTCCACTTGAAAAACAAGATTGTAAGGAGAGGAAACTGGGCCAAGGAGCACAAGTGCTTACAGAGTACTTGGTGACAATAAGGCAGAAGCTGTGAAAGTTCTTTTCTTTTCTTCTTCTTTATGACTTCACAGAAATTTCAGGGATTATCCCATGTAACTGCAAGTGCAACATAATGCTTGGTACACTCTCAGTGCTCATTCCAAGGAGGGAGAAGTGTTGGGGTTATTTCTCTAGCTTTGTTTGGGACTCATGTTCCCAGTGTTGCAACAGCAGAGGTATTTTACCATTCTGCTGGTATAGGCATCTCAATTTTCATTCGAAAACACTCTGAATGAGACTAAGTACTGGCCACTACATACACCCCCTGATCAAGAGATCAGGCTTGGCTGTTATTAGCCTCAGTAAATTTGCAGATGACTCTCAGTGTGGATCTGCCTGAGGGTAGGAGAGCTCTACAGAGAGACCTAGACTGACTTGATCAATGGGTTGGAGAGAGGTGTGGGATGTGTGTCCTGCCAGGGCTGCAGAGAGAGGATAGAGGGAATGGCCTTGAGCTGAGCCAGGGCAGAGTCATATTGGGTGTGAGGAGAAATGTTTTCCCTGTTGTGGTGTTCAGCACTGGGATATTGCCCAGGGAGGTGGTGCAGTCACCATCCCTGGAGGTGTTTCAGAGGTGTCTGATGTGGCACTGGAGGATCTGGGTTAGGGTTTAGTGGTTCCAGCAGTGACAGGTTAATGGTTGGACCTGATGACCTTAGAGGTCTTCTCCAACCTTGATGAGTCTATGATTCTATGATCATTAGCCATTTCTTCTCTTCTGTCACAATCATCTTAATACAGAGGAAGTCTGTGATGACTAGAGTGCTTCTGAGTAGACTATAGAGCTCTCACTGATTGGGTGATTTGGTTTTGATTGATCTGCTGTGATACAAAGGTTTGTAATGTCCCCACATTCAGTGTGCAATGGATTCAAGCAAAGAAATATCCAGTTCCCTCCACAATGTGAAACTACCAAAGTCTTCAGTGGCAGTGTGAGAGGTGGCTGTGCAGAGAGCTCTCTCTTCCCCATGCAGAGCCTTCTCTGTGATGAGGAATTTTCCATTCTCTCAACAACTTTTTATCTGGACCAACTAAAACGGAGTCAATGCAAAAAGGAGGTATTTTTGAAGTGAGCCATACTTTGTTCAGTGTCCAGGCATTCTAAGTGGGTGCAGAGTTTGTGTTCCACCTAACAAATCCATGAACAGGCTGTGGTAGTAATACTTGTGGAAGTGTTGGCTTATTTAAGGCATCAGCATCTTGGGTTTGCATACATCACAGACAATTTGTATTCATTTTGTATACAAATTTGCCACTGCATGGATAGGAATTTGAAGCTATTTTGATTTCAAACATCAAAAGAAAGGAAATTTGAATTCTGGCAGGCATCTCACCTTGATTTTATCTATGCTAAAGCATTTCACCAAAGTATTAGCATCACACACTTTACACCTTACATGATGGAGGTTGTCTGGGTTGCTGGAGTCCTGTTGGGTTAGGACTAGATGATCCTCAAGGGTCCCTTCCAACTCTGATTATTCTGATCCTGTGATTCTGTGACTTTCTCTTCTCATGCTCCTTGTTTATAGAAGTCATTGCCATCTAATATTAGGAACTCAGCATCCCTGCCAGGTCCTGGGCCCAGTTTAAAAATGTTTGTTTTGAAACTGGCCTTTCATTACTGCTCATCTAGATTTCTGTAGGCATGTCAGCCATGCATAAAATGGTCTCATCATCTGCTCTGTACTTTGCAAAGGTATAATGGCATAATGGGATTTTCTGTTTTCACATGAACATTTTTCTGGGCCATGTAGAATAAATGGTCTTGTTCTCTAAATTGAGATGTTCTACTGGTCTGTGCTTCCTGTGTGAAGCCATCCTCTGTAGCTGCATCTTGAAAATCCCTCTGTGTTAGAAGGGACATGAGTTGCTGTCCCTGAGCAAACAATTTATCCTCTTTAGGAGTGACAAATTCCAGTCTTTTCTGATCATCAACTTCAAATATCTTCACATCCAGTGTAAAATAGATTTCGGAGGTGTTCGAGCTTTTAAAGTGGAAGGATGTGGGGATGTGAAAGTGATCTGACTGTGACATCTGTCACCCCTTTGATCACCAGGGTTGATTTAGCTGATCTGGCTGTTTAGGTGGGTGCCCCTTCCTCCCTCAATGCTCCATGTGTGTCCCTCCCAAAGCTGCACTCTTGGGCAAAGAGGATGGGGATTGCCCAGGGAGGTGGTGGTGTCACCATCCTTGGAAGTGTTTAAGAGGTGTCTGGATCTGGCACTGGAGGATCTGGTTTGGGGTTTAGGGGTTCCAGCAGTGACAGGTTAATGGTTGGACTGGATGATCTTAGCCGTTCGGCTTGTCCCGAGGTGATTCTGCCCCTGCACTCGGTG
>NW_008684652.1:0-793 GCF_000695815.1 Acanthisitta chloris | reverse complement strand
GCTCCTGATGGAAAGCAAACTGCATATCTGATTCTGACAAAAAGAAACCTAATTTCATCTATAGCATCAGTCAACCAACAACCAGGCACTTTTTCAAAGCAGATTTTCCAGAGCAATAACTTAATCACACACTTTTATGTTTTTAATATATTAAACTGATGTGTGGTATCATTAAAAATAATATGGACAGAAGGAAGAAACTTGTGAAAAACCACATGAAACGACACATTAAGAGGAAGCAGTTTTACAGGAGTCAAGGCATTCTGAGGCTTGTTGATCATTCCCTTCTGCATGCTGCAAAAGCTGTGCAGTTGCAGAAGTGGACGTTTCTACTCTACTGTCATTTGTGTTTTGGCTGCTGCAGCTTGACAAGTGCTGGGCATCCATTTGTTCCTGCTCACTTTGTGACTTCACGACAATCGTACCTTTTTCAGAACAATCATACCTTTTTCAGTCTCCAAACTCTGCCTCTTCTTTTCCTTTTCTATTTGTTTTTCATTCTAACATAAAGTATAAGAATTTTGTTAACAACTTCTAATGCTATAAACTGACTAACAGGAAAGGAAGTTTATTTTAAAAATTAAAATATTTTTACGTGCCACATATAGCACAGAATTTCTTTTCAAATGGTGAAGAAATTAAATTTCCAATATCCCATCCCGAGGAAGGGCAGGGGAACTAACAACAAAAGAAATTATCTTTAAGTTTATTGCCCGTTATCTTGTTCCATTTTTGGCTATATTAAAAAAAAAGACATAAAAAAGCCAGCAATATAAACAACATCTAAGCTAAA
>NW_008684651.1:0-1014 GCF_000695815.1 Acanthisitta chloris | reverse complement strand
AGGAGACCTGCATTGCTCCTGAGAAGGTCCAGTTGCCCCTAGGAGAGACAGGCACAATGCACTGACTTTTCTACAAACAGCTGGTTTCAGGACGTGGCAAAGAATAGTCTAAACTTCTACATTAAAAACCTTATTTCATGTCAACTAAATAAAGAAAAATGAAAACTAACATTTCTAACCACTGGAAACAATAAGAGCCTTGAGGATATTTTCTCCCTAGAAGTACAATACCCTTGAGGATTATTTTCCCCTGACAAATATCTGCTTATCATCACCTATCAGAAATAACAAATATACTGCCCAACCCTTCCCACATCACCTATGTACTTCCTATTTTTTCTCCTAACTTCCACACTGTATGAAGGACATCAAGTTCTTTCATCCTTTGCTCTCACTTTCCACCACAACACTCGTTTGCATGGCAGCCCAGAAGTCACAGTGGAGCTTTGCTGCACAAGCTCTGAACAATTCTGAGTTCCAGTAACAAAGTTCTCTGTTTGACTAAGTAGGCACCACTGGAAAGCTGCCAATTAGGACTGGCAGTGTCTCTCAGAAGCAAATTAGCAGCATCTCTCACACACAGAAACAATGTTCGGCCCTGGGCACTTGTGCCTAGGACAGGAAAATTCTTATTTCCTAATCTGAAGAGGCAATTAGACACAGTTATACTCTCAGGCTTGTCTAACAGCATTAATTAGCACTCACTTTTTCTATCCTTAAAGCCTTGCTTCTTACAGACTTCATTATGTGGCTGACTGAAGCTCACACCTCAAGATGAGTCTCTTCAATGCTCTCCTACAGATGAGCTGCTTGCAGATTGTCTCAAGTGAAGCACCTGATGCTTATTACTGCTGAGCTCTCATTGCAGCTTTTCCCCATGTTTGAGGCACTTACTTATCTCCCCACACAGACCTCCACTCCCCCAGGCATCTGTTCTAAATTATTCTAAGAGACTCAGCTATCTTTGAAGCCTCTTGTGAAATCTGAGCAGCCCTTTCCAAAGTTATTGAACAC
>NW_008684650.1:569-959 GCF_000695815.1 Acanthisitta chloris | reverse complement strand
GCATCGGGGGCAGAGCTGGAAGCCGCTGGCCTGAAAGGGAAGCTGAAGATGCCCAAGTTTGACAAGCCCAAATTCAGAGTGTCATCCCCCAAGGCAGAAGGACCAGAGGGTCAGGCCAGTCTGCCCAGTACAGAGGTTGACCTCTCCACCAACACCATGGTGGCAGCAGGTGAGGGCCTCAAAGCTGATGTCCCTACTGCCAAAACTGAAGAGGCTGACTTGAAGCTGGAGAAACCCTCCCTTGAAATGCCCAAAGCAGACATCAAAGCCCCAAATATAGACATCAAAACTCCCAAGGTGGGCATCAGCCTGCCCTCTCTTGACATCACCCTGCCAAAGGCCAGTGCTGACCTGCAGGCACCTGAAACAACCCTGAGCCTGGGAGGGTAA
>NW_008684650.1:0-322 GCF_000695815.1 Acanthisitta chloris | reverse complement strand
GTATTCAAGATGCCTGATGTCAAGATGCCCAGTGTCAAGCTGCCCAAAGTGAAAGCTCCCCAGGGGCAGGTCAGCCTGCCAACAGCTGAGATCTCACTGCCCAAAGGCCCTGAAGGAGATGTTGCCCTGCAGGGCCCCGAGGCTGAAGGAAGCCTGGATGTAGCTCCTGGCAAAGTTGAGGGCAGTGGGTTGAAGATACAGATGCCAAAAGTCAAGGTGCCCAGCGTGGTCTTCTCCAAGCCCACTGTGAAGGCTCCCAAGCTGGACGCAGATGTCAGCCTGCAGAAAGCTGACTCCAGCCTACCACAGGTTGACCTCAAGG
>NW_008684649.1:2789-17240 GCF_000695815.1 Acanthisitta chloris | reverse complement strand
TATATATGAAATAAAAAGTTTTGTTAGGAATAACAGAAGCATAAAGTCAAACTTAATATAGGTTGCCCAGGGATGTGGTGACTGCCCCAACCCTGGCAATGTTCAAGGTCAGGTTGGATGAGCCTTGAGCAATCTGATCTAGTGAGGTGTCCCTGCCCAGGGCAGGGGGTTGGGACTAGATGATCTGTTAGGTCCATTCCAACCCTGAAATTCTATGATTTTGATGGAGTACATTATGCAGCTCTTATATTTTTAACTGTATTATAAATTCAATGGATACACTTGCAAAAATCCAGGTGCTATCTATCCATGCAGCTCTGTCAGTCTGGTGTGAGTGCCTGTGACCCTGTCCCCAGGGCCTGCAGTTTCAGAGGTAGCATAACCTCAAACATGATGTTCAAATCTCATTCTCTGGTGTTCACACGTGCAAGAAAATATTCCTGTGTGTTTCAGTCTTGTCTGCTCTTACAAGGAAATATATATTACTGGAAAAATTGTATAGAACGATGTTGAAGGTTTGGTATCCAGACCTGTGATAACAGGGATGAGGAATGTTATCTTCTAAGAGAGGGGAATGATGCAGACCAACTGACTCACTGGTCCACAGTCAATTTTACTGCTTTCAGGCAAAACTACCATCTGCACCATCAGTGCAGCTCCACTAGTCCCAGGAATTGTAGGAGCTTTAGGGCAAAACCAACACCCATCTTTTCTCACTCACCTGATCCTGTCTAGAAAATTCAGAGGGCTGTAGCATAAAGTGCCTGTAGCCTTCCAGACCACCTGTCATTAAAAATCTCACCCTTGCTACTGCTGCTGGACCTGCATGGGTGTTGAAAACAGTGGAGAATGCTAAGAAAGCACTTTAGCATAGACAAGGTTTGTGACTCTGAAACTGCTAAGGTTCAAAAGGCTCTTCTGAGCAGAAGACAGATGATGTAGAAGCCTGAATAGTCCTTGCAGGCTTTTGTGGCTAGGAAGGTGTTGGCAACATTGCTGTAAAATGGGTTATAAATCCTTATGACTTGGATCATTAAAGAACTACAGCTCTCATTACTTCTCTCTGCTCTGCTCTACATCAACAGAGGACTTCATTCTACACAGAAAAGGAAGAAAATTCCCTCTCCCTTCAGGAGAAACTGGAAGGTGGAGAAAAAAGCTGAGTTCATGTGATACATCACTCTTCTTCAGTTTCTTGTTTCATTTCACTTTCAGCTCCACTGAGTGACACATGCTCTGGTTTCCTCCATGACATATGTGCAATCCTCTGGTCTCGCCTCATCAGACCATATCCCAAACTTGTCATAGCATCATAGAATTTTTAGGGGTTGGAATGGACCTCAGAGATCATCTAGTCCCAACCCTCTGCCCTGGGCAGGGACACCTCCCACCAGAGCAGGTTGCTCAAGGCTCAGCCAACCTGGCTGTGAACACTGCCAGGGTTGGGGCAGCCACAGCCTCCCTGGTGCCAGTGTCTCACCACCCTCACAGGGAAAACATTGTACTAATATCCAACCTAAATTTCCCTCTTTCAATTTGTCCCCATTGCCCCTTGTCCTGTCCCTGCAGCTCCTAACACAGATCCCTCTGCAGCTTCCCTGGAGCCCCTTCAGCTCCTGGAAGGTGCTCTGAGGTCTCCACACAACCTTCTCTTCCCCAGGCTGAACAGCCCCAACTCCCTCAGCCTGTCCCCACAGGGGAGATGCTCCAGTGCTCTTAGCAACTTGGTGGCCTCCTCTGGACTTGCTCCAATAGTTCCATGTATAATCTCTTCACCTACTACATTTTTCCTATGCATTAACCTTCCTCATCCAAACAATTTTCTTGCATTTTCCTTTCCTGTTCGGTTGTGGGTTTTTATTTGTTTTGTTAGGGCTTTTGTTGTTGTTTTGTGGTTGGGTGTTTTTCCCATGGCTTTCACCTGGGTGTTTGTAGTCTTGGAAGTGACATTCCCAATTGATTTCCCATAATGCACACAGGACAGCCCAAGTATATATTTCTGCCTCTGGATGTAGGGTTCAGACATTAAAATCAATGCCTTGGAGGTGAAAGGCTTCATTGTCCATAAATAACTCTTGAGCTACTCATTTTGGCTCCTCAAACAGTGTAGCCACGATTGGAGTATGTCATTTGGAAGATGAAATTTGGCAATACACATGCTATGCCCACATGCTGAAGTTGGAGGAAATTCTAATGGGAATGGGGAATAGCAGTGAGTTAGTGATTTAGCACCAAATGGATAAGGACACTTTTAAGTTGTTTTTCATAATAAATATCTGATCATTTTAGCTCATTATTAATCATTAAGAATAAATGAATGACCACATGTGTGTGAACAACTCATGGTTACATCAGCAAACAGTGCAAATTTCCAGTTTGGAATAAGCAAGTCAAGTGTCTTGTCTTGTCCAGTCCTGAGATGGAGGATCTGTTCTCACTTCTGTTGCTCAGCTGTTTTCAAATGTTAAGACAGGTCATCTCACCTCTCTGTGTCTCAGTTTCTCCTCTGTAAAACAAGAAGAAGGATATATCTAAAGTGCTTTCAGATCAATGGATGAAAACTTTATGTAATAGCAAGGTATTATTAATACCCTAACGATGCCATGAGAGAAAATGATCAATAATTATTTATACTTTTCTTTGCTGTTTAGGAGGTATTTATCTGCTGACTATATTTTCTGAAGTCGTATGCACAACAGCTGAGTGTTGTCACTTTCTTGCAGAACATGCAAGTAATTTTGTATCTATATGATATAGAGATGAAAACCAGGTTAAATTCTAGCGTGTCATTTCTCTCAAGGCTGGAGGGCCAAAGTCAAAGGGAAAATCTAATGATTTACTGCACTAGCAAGTGCAAAATCTGTGCATTCATAAATTCTGCAGTGCTGTATATTCATGCTTTACTCATACTATTTTTAAGCTCAATTTTTTTTAAGACTTCAAATAAAATAAAAAAACATTTCTTTCCAAAATTGCCCCGCATTAAGTAATCCATGTTTAAGGAACTGTGTATTTATTTTTCAAGTAACCTCATTACTACCAGACTACTTTTTTTTTCTGACAGTAAAGCAGAGTGCTTATCTTCCATATTTTCCTAATGAAAGCTCCCAAGCACAGGATCCTGTGGCAGATTTACAGCCTGGGAGCAGCAGAACTGACAGGCATTTTAATATGAAAGGAGATATGATGTCTTTAATGTACAGTGATGTCACTTCTAACAAGGTAGAAGCCTCTTTTTTGTGCCACAATCACCATAAGAAGTGAAACCTGTCTGCTTCAGGAGTCACCTTTTAACCCAGGAAAAGGTCACAAATAATAGAAAGAAGAGGGGACTCTGCTTACTCGGGTGGAAGGGCACTCTGATGCTGGAGGAGCAAGGCTATTGTGGATGTGCATTATCTCCAGGAAGTTGAAGCTACAAATAGTCTAGCTAGAGCTAACCTTGAGAACAGAAAAGGAAAGGATAATGAAAATCCTCAAGGGAGTATTAAACTGAAAGCTAGATTGCCTGTTGACCACCTTTTTTTTCCCTTTTATCCAGCATTGATTGGACCTAATAACTCGAAAGTGATATTGACAGCAATATAGTCCACCATTAGCTGGACACATGGTTGTTTCAGTGAGAAAAAGGACAGGAACACAGTACCAAACCCTAAATGTTTTGTTCTACATTAGAGCAGTGAATTTACTACTTTGTCTAGGAAGTATTTGCAAGTGATTTTAAAGGCTGACTTAAAAATGTGCATTGAAGTCCTTTCTTAAATGCTCTTCCAGCTCCTGCCTCAAAGATTTTACCATGCAATCCTGAAGATGCTCCATTGTTAAACATCATACACAAGACCATAAGATTAAAAGGTCGTAAAAAAGCAAGAAATCTCAAGGTCCAATAAGTACATTGTATGAGCATTAGGCTGGTGACTTTGGTTAAAGGCAGGAAATTAAAATATGTGGTCATATATATAGATATAGATATCTCCTCAAGAGATTTGCTTCCCCTGAACTAAGATTTCAGAAAATCAACTTTGAATATCAAGTCTTTCGGTATTTTGGCAATTTGATCTGGAAGGAATGTAATAAGGTTGAAAAGAACAACATAAGAAATAATTCTGTTCATTTCTATTGTCTTTGAGGAAATCTTTATTTTAAATTACAGTGGTTTTCGGGAGGATCTGAACCATCATGTTCTCCTAGCTGGGGTGGTGAGGTGCAGAGATAGTGATGTTCAGGTAAGGTAGAACAAGGAGGAAATCAATGTTGGCCAATCTGTATATTGTTACCCCAAAATGAGGCATCAATCTACAAATGAGAAGAGAGGAAATTTAGGTTAGATACTAGGAACAAGATTTTTCCTGTGAGGGTGGTGAGACACTGTCCCAGGTTGCCCAGGGAGGCTGTGGCTGCCCCAACCCTGGCAGTGTTCACAGCCAGGTTGGATGAGCCTTGAGCAACCTGCTCTGGTGGGAGGTGTCCCTGCCCAGGGCAGGGGGTTGGGGCTGGGTGATCTCTAAGGTCCATTCCAACCCCTAAAATTCTATGATGTCAATACAGCTGCATATCTGTGTGTGGTTCAAAATCAGAAATGATAGCTGACCTCATGGAGTTGCCTCTAATATTGCACAGCTAATCCTGTATTGTTTTGAATTTAATTTTTATAGACTAGTATATTCTTAGAGGTGATGTGATTGGTTTTAATTTCCTTTGAAACAGCTGCCTCTCTTTATCCCTCTTCAAAATAGAGGGAAGAGAATCTGCAAATTCAAGTTTACATATAGCAATAATCCATTTCAGTAGGAAATGTCAGAAATACTGGCAGTATCAGTGAATTCTTCTCACCATTTTTAAGCCTGTTCTTTCACCAGCAAAGGAACATTTCAAAGATAAGCTCTCTGTGTGTGCTTGGAGATATGATAATATTTTAATTATATTTTCCACAAAGTAAAAATACTGGGAAATTAGATACAATGTTACGCTGCTGTAGATCCATAGCTCCCTGAAATAAAATAGACCTGATGTCATTAATGTAAGGTAATGGCTTGAAAGGTCCTGTAATAATTTTTAAAGACACTGTGTCTGGAGAGGGAAGCAGCTTGACAGACATGAGTGGCGAACTGCTTCGCTTTCCATGCTACCTTCTATCTGTCAATATATTGGTTATGGAGCGCTGCCGAGGCCAGTCTCAAAAGGCAGACTGTCACATTTCTCAGCAGATAAAACATCCCTAAGGGTACAAAGAATTCAGGGACACAGGCTGATAGACAGGAGCAGCACTGCAACTCTAACATTTTATGGCTAAGTTCAACGAGTGAGTCCTTTAACGGATAATTGAATTGATGAAAGGCTTACAGTTGCCCGGATTAAGCTTGTTCTTTCTCCATATGTAAGACTCAGGGTAGTTTAAGCAGAAATTGAAGAAGAAATTCAGGAGAGAGACATTCATAAGCTCTTTGAAAATTGGTCTTGCATGAAAAGCTTGCCATTTGCTGAGTTACATGTGCCATTTGTCCACACAGACAATCCCATTACCCAAAAAGTGCTATTTACTATTTGAAACAGCTTTTTTTTTTTCTTCTTGCTAAGGATTTGTAAATATTTTTAGAACATGTCTCACTGCTTCATGACTCATCCCCTTACGATCTTTGGTATTTTTCCCATTTATGTTGCATCCCTCTGGCATATGGTCACCTGGGAAGGTATTATTAGGGAAGAAATCAAGGGATTCGAGCTATTTTTAATGACCCTTGAAAGGCAGAAATGTGGAAGTAGAGCCACATCAAAGCAAAATTTTTCAATCTACTGCATTACATCAACCAATCTCATTGTTTGTTTGTGCTTTGCATGCTTATTTTTCCCATTTATGTTGCATCCCTCTGGCATATGGTCACCTGGGAAGGTATTATTAGGGAAGAAATCAAGGGATTCGAGCTATTTTTAATGACCCTTGAAAGGCAGAAATGTGGAAGTAGAGCCACATCAAAGCAAAATTTTTCAATCTACTGCATTACATCAACCAATCTCATTGTTTGTTTGTGCTTTGCATGCTGGATCATAGAGGAATTTTAAGTTAAGGGTTGGAATGGACCTTAGAGATCATCTAGTCCCAACCCTCTGCCCTGGGCAGGGACACCTCCCACCAGACTAGGCTGATTAAGGTTTCATCCAACCTGGCTGTGAACACTGCCAGGGTTGGGGCATCTCCTACCTCTCTGAGCAACCTGTACCAGTGTCTCACCACCCTCACAGGAAAGAACCTAATAATATAGCTTAGGCTTCCTTTCTTTCAGTTTGTCCCCATTGCCCTTTGTCCTGTCCCTGCAGCTCCTAACACAGATCCCTCTGCAGCTTCCCTGGAGCCCCTTCAGATACTGAGAGGCTACTATGAGGTGTCCACACAACCTTCTCTTCTCCAGGCTCAACAGCCCCAACTCCCTCAGCCTGTCCTCACAGGGGAGATGCTCCAGTGCACTTACCAACGTTGTGGCCTCCTCTGGACTTGCTCCAACCGTTCCATGCCCTTCTTTCTTTGAGGGCACCAGAACTGTGTGCAGTATTCCAGGTGGGTCTCAGGAGAGCAGAGTAGAGGGAGAGAATCACCTCCCTTGACCTGCTTGATAGCAAAAACTCAGACCTGCTGCCACACTTCTTTGGATGCCTCTATAGTACCTTTGTTCAGACCTGAATTGCAAAGAATCTGGGGAATGTGCTTTGCCTCTGTGTGTGCTCACCCAGTGCCAAGTGCAGGAGGGCAGTGGCCTGTGACTGGGATCATTAGGTGCTGTGATAATAGGTGCAGTTTTTAAATAATTGTATATTGGACCAGGAGCTCATAATTTCCTGCTGGTGAAAGAGAATGTGACATTCCTTCGCCAACTGTCCTTGCTGAACAGCCAGGAGATATTTAACCAAATACTTAGGTAAGCAAGACACACCTAGTGTGGTGAAAGGGAAACCAGAATTGGGAGGTCTGATCCTCTGCTTCAAGTCTAAACTGAGATTTAGCACTGAAAGCACTAGCAGAATGATGCCATGGCTGTGTGAGGGTACAGTCAGAGAGGGACTTTTAGCTCAGCTGTAGATCATGTCCTGTGTGAAGTTATGAAAGTTATTGTGTGATCTCTTAAGTAATCTTAACAGAAATTGACTTCCACGAACACAACTTATTATTTACTGCCACTAGGCATGTTTGGCTACTAGAGAATACAGCTGACTGATGTAACAGATTTGTCACAGGGTCTCCAGGTCACTGTCTGTTCACTCTGTCAGGTGTGAGGGCAAGGACTGGAGACAGGCCAACTGCAATCACTTTTCATGCTGTATTCCTGTTATCCTTCAGCTGTTAAGACAGCAAGGGAAAGGGGCCCTCAATTTATACCTGAGCCTATAACTGATCAATAGGATCGATAGGGTGGCAGACATTTATTTTCAGCATAAACTACATGTTTTTCCTGTATAAAAGCTTCATAAGTTTGAACATTTAATTCCTAAATTGCACCTCTGGAGACAGCAAGATACCAAGAGGATCTACTGCTGACATCTGAACTTGGCAGTGCCTATTGTTTCTTCTAATCTTGGGCTGCACAGTTAGAGAACATCTTTGCTAGACCAGGACAGTCATATGTGGCAAATTAATCTGCACTAATCAGTTTTAGCCTATATAAGTAACTTAGCATGGCTTACAAGTTACAAGACTTGGCTAGCACACTTACCCTCTGTCCCTAAATATATGTATATGTATATGCTGAGTATTCTGGTAGATTTTTTTTTTGAAAGAAATTCATTCACAGTTTGGTTTTATTTATGTGTATGTTCAGTGCAATTACATATTTACACTCCTCTCACAGTATAAGATTCGTGAAATAATATACTATATGTTTAAATATTTTTTCTTCTTTAACTAAGGCTGAGTTCTAACTGCAATTTTTTTTCTTTCATCCAAACTGGTTTTGGATTCCTTCCACATATGTGGCATCATTCACCATTCTGTTTGTTTAGCCAGATTGGTGAGAATGTTTGACTTTTTAAAGTGTCTTCTCTTTATGAAAAATTAAAGGTCATACCTGGGAAAACTGGCCATCCAAGCTCAGCCATTCCTAAGTATTCTGTTAATTTTTCCTGGTTAATGGTCCTTTCAAATTCAGATTGCACAATTACTTCAGCTTTACATCAAATGCTCCTCAGAAACAGCAGCTCACGGTGGGAAAAGATAACCTATTTCCTTCAAGCACTGTAGCTCTGTCTGGGAACTCTTGGCATCACATGAAGATTGATTAAAGTTCTGCTGACACCTAATGCAAAAGCAAAAAAAATACAAATTGCTCTTCTTGCCTGCCTCAAAGGATAACTATCTCAAATTCTAGCCACTTGTCTCTGAGGGCTGAAACTGGCTGATTCTGTTGATCAATTAGGGTACCAGTGTTTAGAAGAAGATCCAGAGGATGATGGTAATGAGGGGCCACAGTCATGGCTCCAGGGGAACACGTTAGATTTAACCTCATTGCTAGGTCAGGCACTATCCCCTTTAATGAGGGATGTTAGGCCTTCTCAGACAGGTGCATCTTAAGCTGGAGAGTAACGTAACCTTTTCTACCTTATTGTGTCAGGTGGCAAATTTAAACTACAGTGGGCTGAAAAAGGCTTGCTCAGCACTGCAGGTAATTTAATGCCTCAGTCATCTTTCCTCTTTATCTCCTGTTGACATGCTCCAGACTATAAAACAATAATAGAAACCGTGTTCAGGTAAACATAAACCTTATGAAAGTGGGTTTTGTGCCCTTCTTTGCCTCTGTGAGCTGCAGAATGGGATGCTGTGGTGAGAAGGGACCTGGAGTACACTGAACTTTGGGGTCCACCTGTCTGTCTGACAGACCACCTTCAAAAGCCTCAGCAGCCTTGCCCTGCCTAATGTGCAGGACCACAGGGTTTTGAGGGGCTGTTGGTTGTGAGCAGGGATATATGAGTTTGACCTAGTCCCTTTCTGCATAGTGTGATTCTGCCAGTCTATGTTCCCTTGGAGTTTCTATTTTTAAATATTATATGCATGACTCCAGAAAATTACCTATTTAAGCTTATAAGGAAAAGTTTCCCAGGAACCACCGCCTTGTTATCTGTTCCACAATGGACTCACTCATAAAATAAGCTTGAAATATACTCTATTTCTCTTCAGGTTTTGGAGGATGAAAGCAGTTGATTTCATTAGCCATCAGTCAGGGACAAAACAGCTCATAGATCTGAAAGTGCTGAATCCAAGGATCATTATTTATGGTTGGGAAGCAGAATGATTCAGTGAGATACGCTGCTTTCCCCAAGAGTTACATAAGAATTACCACTTTGATTCTGCTTTGGGTCTTGGATAAGCAACCTAAACATTTTGTGACTCAGCTTCCCCTTTTATAAAAAGTGCATAATGGGACTTATGTATATATGTGACATTGTAAAGTGCTTGGAGGCAGTGACAAGGCCTCTGCTACACTCACAGTAGCAGTGATCTTTGGGGCAGGACAGCAGTGAGATCCAGGTATGTCAGCATTGCCTGCTGTCATGGTTTAACCCCTGCCAGCAGCTAAGCCCCACACAGACACTTACTCCCTCCTGGTGGGATAGGGGAGAGAACTGGAAGGGTAGAAGTGAGAAAATTAATGGGTTGAGTTTAATAAGTAAAGAAAAGCCACATGTGCAAGCAAAGCAAACCAGGGAGGTGTTTGGCCATCTCCAGGGCTGTCATGCATAACAGGTACTTGGGAAGACAAATGCCATCACTGCAAACCTTCTCCTCCCTTCCTTCTTCTTCCCCCAGTTCTATTTGCTGAGTATGACTCCATATGATATGGAATATTCCTTGGGTCAGCCAGGGACAGCTGTCCTAGCTGTGTCCCTTCTCAACTCCCTGTGCACCCCCAGCTCTTTGTTGGTCAGGGCTGTCATGCATAACAGGTACTTGGGAAGACAAATGCCATCACTGCAAACCTTCTCCTCCCTTCCTTCTTCTTCCCCCAGTTCTATTTGCTGAGTATGACTCCATATGATATGGAATATTCCTTGGGTCAGCCAGGGACAGCTGTCCTAGCTGTGTCCCTTCTCAACTCCCTGTGCACCCCCAGCTCTTTGTTGGTCGGGTGGGGTGAGAGGCAGAAAAGGCCTTGGCTCTGCATTCAGCAGGAACAAAAATATCCTTATATTATCCTACCATTTGCAGCACAAATCCAAAACACAGCCCCATACCAGCTACTAGGAAAAAGATGAAGTCCACCCAAGCCCAAACTAGCACACCTGCTCTGCCAGGAGCATCGAGACAAGCAAGTCTGTTGAACAGCAGCCAAGGCTGCAAAAGCTTGGTGATACCAGGGAATACCTGTAGCCACTGGGCTATCCAGGATTCTGACTTCTGTTGCCTTTGGAAGGCCAACCATATAGAGTGGCCTGACCCTAAGCAAAGCTCTCTCCTAAGAGCTAAGATCCTTTGTTGATATCTAAAGGGGAGTATTTGTTGCGACATTGATTTATGCAGTCTTTTAATTGCATTAAAATAGGTGTAGCCAGTTAGATGTTTGCAGTAGAGTAAGCTTTTATGAGGCCAGACTAATGAATGAGCCCCTCTGCACCCCTTGAAATCATTTGAGTCCCTCCCTAGTGTATAGATTGAAATTACAGCAGCAGCCACAGCACAAGTGCCAGCACCTGGAGAACACTCCAGTGCAGCCCCATCAGTCAATGTCCTATTGATCATACTAACAAAAGTGGAGTAGGAGTGTGTCAGTGCTAAAATGTTGCCCTGGTTTTATATTTGTGCATTTTCCTAGAGCTACTGGAATCTCAATGATGTCCTCTATAATGAAATATTATTAATAACCATGTGTTTTATTAACTTAAAAATGCGCTGGCAGTGTCAGTCATCTCTTTTGAATATGGTACAATGCAAAATTTCATTTGGGAAGGGCTGAAGTAGCTCCATGTGGAGCCTAAAAGCCAGCTGAGAGATCTTGAAAGAAGTTTCAGTTAGTGGAGGGAGGTCTACAGCAAGAAAAATATGCTGATGCTCTAAACTTCCTCACTCTGACCCTCCCAGACATGTTAGGGACAGACCTCCAGTGAAGTCACTATTGAAAACAAGGAGGATAAGCAATAGCTTTTCAGACATGATCTATTCCTGGTAGCTGATGATTGATTTTGGATGCTTGAATACATGAGCCAACCTTTTTTTCTTTTTTTTTACAGTGACAGAATTGTTTCTGGTGCATAAAAGTGTTGCATTACATTGCCACATTTCTGGAGTGTGGTGGCAGCAATAGCTGTATTTCAGGTGCCCTTCTTGAGCATTCAGATCTGAGAAGAGACATGTCTTGGACAGCTTGAGGGACAGCCTGATTGGCATCAAGTCCAAGCACAACTCCTGTTCACGCTGTGGCACTGAGCTCAGTGAGAAACTGGTGCTGGTCAATACCCCTCAGACACAGCCATCAATGAGAAAGGTCCATGACAGAGGAGAGTGTCTTGTACCACGAAGTGCCTCTTGCTAGCAGCAGTGCTGTCTCTGAGTGGACAAGTCATGGCTAGGGAGTAAGATAGTTTCCATTTTTAGGATGATAGGATGCAGTTGTTTGTCAAAACTAGTGAGCTGTGCATTTGGTTATTTTCTAACAGCAGTATCAAGTATTCTGCTTGTTAGGATTATGTTGTGTAACACTAGAAGAAGTACAGAGCTGACAGCTAAATTTGTTCTGCTAACTACACCCTTTATTGTGATCCAAAAAGTGTTTATCTTGCCCTGTATCAGCCCTTCATTCACCATAAAACTACTCTCTTGCTTTGCAGAGTTACACACAAGCACTTTTTCCTTCTACAATACTTCACAGAGAGCAATGTCAGCAGGGCTGTATGAACAGGACTCAGGAGTGACAGATACCCACTCTTACCTCTGCCTTTGTAATTCTTATGGACCTGATCCAAAACCACTTGAAATTTTTACACAAGGCTTCTATTTATTTCAGTGATCTTTGCAAGAAATCCCAAGAGACAATTGCCAGCTCCTCAGAGAAGAACTGTCAAATAATGCAGGTCCCACTTTGGTCACTTAGGGACTGATCCTTAAATGGTGCTCTCCAAACATTTTGGATCATCCATCCCTATCAGTACAAAAATTCACCCTCACTATGTGTACAATAATAAATGAAGTGGTTTGGAGAAAAATGTTTGAATCAACTCACAGTAATGCATGGAAGAGTTCATGCAACTTCAGTTAGAATACAGAAAAATAACCCACATGGACAGTCATTTTCTAAGAAGTAAAACACTCAAATAGAAGTTTATTCCAGTCCATCATAACCAGATGTGATCTATAGAGTGCCATAGCTTCCATTCTTTAAAAAAAATTGTGAGCTAGATAAAATTCTATTACTGTACTTGTTTTCAGTACCAAAAATATGTCCTTGATTAGATTCCCTCAGTCACAAATAGTAACATATATTTTCCTGCTACTTGCTAGTACAAACAGTGCTGTGTTAGGACCAAATTGGAACAGGAATTAATTTATTTGTACAGACAAATGCAATTATAGTGCAAATGATAGATTTTCTAATTATTTTTTCTTTGTACCAAATAAGCATAGCATTAACAGCATATCAAAATTCTTCATTAATTTATATTTAGTCATTTTTCCTAAATGTTTTTCTCTTCTTAGTCAAAGTGGTTTGAAGTGGTCCTGGCTGCCCCAGAAGCTTTCATAAATCATAATACACAAGACATGTATCTTTGTTGTTTAAAACTCAGTTAGCAGGAGAATGTTAGTTCCAACTACGCAGTTTGAATTTTTGTCATCTATAGTGTCTGCTGATCCAACAACAGAAGGGGGAAGAAATCCCCAAGTTTCTGTCAATTTACAGGCAATTTCAAAATTCCGTTGCTAATTAGAGGACATTTGGATTGAGACAAGAATCTTTGTCCTGGAGTTTCAGAAGCATTGGAAGTACATCTTGAAGTATGAGAAAAAAAAGGGAATACTTTCCATAAGGAATGATTGCATCTGAAATGGGAATTCTTTGCATAAATCTGTTGACATTTGGTAGATTATTTCTGTGCCTGTCTTAGATTGTCTGCACTTGGGAATTTTCCACTGTAGCACTACCAGAGCCTCAACTGTAGACAAGCCATTTGTGTCCTTCCCAACAGATAGCAACTTTTTTCAGAGCAGATTTGGATGCCACAGTGATGTGACTGACAGCACTTGCTGGTACACCAGAAGTGCTGCAGCCTGAGCTGAGCTGGCAGGAAAGCTCTAAGTACCTCTCCTTGGGCATTGCTTGCTTTTGTGACAGTAGCTACCAGGAGGAACCTTGTCACATGGGAAGACAGGGTTAATGTACTCTGAAACTATATGTACTTCGTGCAAATAGATATACTTGTACAGAAGCTGTATGAAAAACCTAAGGACTTCTGGCCAACTGGTTAAGGGAGAATGGGAGAGTTGATGGAGTGTGGCCAGGCCTGTGGCTGTCCTTGCTGCTCACCTGCTGTCTCCTCCTGCTCTGTGTCTCTGGTGGATCAGAACTTACACCAGCACAATGGTTAGGCCGCAAAATCATGTGAGACAGATGTTCTTGGCCTCTGAGTTTCCTCTCAGTGTTTTCTAATGAAGGAAATAACTTTATGTTTGTATATGTATCTGAATGTGCAGGATGTTTGTCACACCACCAGGTCACATGGCAGTAGAATGATGTACCTGGGACAACAGAGAGCCCATGAATTCTGCCCATACAACCAGCAGTTTCTGAGCAGCCTGTTGTCAGGGTTGTCATGTGTCATTAGTGAACATATCAGCTCCATGCCAAGCAGCAAATGAAAAACAAAAGAGAAGGCAAATTACACCAGGGGTTGTCAGAAGTGCCATGGGTGAAGCTGTTGTAAGATAATGTCTGAAGGCACATTTGGTACTGCACCGTGGTGCATGTCACACAGGCAGAAAGCAGCCTTGGCTCCTGGGGAGGCTCAACCATAAATTGCCAGAAGCCAGAGAGCAGTCTCTGCACACCACAGCAAGGACCAGTCAGCTCTGCTATTGCTCTGCTTTCTAAACATCTGCCCTTGGCCACTGCTGGGGGTGGGACTGGGTGAGGTGGTGGCTCTTGGTTTGACCTAGTAGGGCATAGTGTTCTCATGCACCTACTGTGCATATGTCCAGCTGCTTCTCCAGTGGAGCTTTGCAGACGTATGGACACCTAGAGCTCAGCCTGGTGGTCATGCCATGGCCATTGATAATTGCTCTGCTTTCTAAACATCTGCCCTTGGCCACTGCTGGGGGTGGGACTGGGTGAGGTGGTGGCTCTTGGTTTGACCTAGTAGGGCATAGTGTTCTCATGCACCTACTGTGCATATGTCCAGCTGCTTCTCCAGTGGAGCTTTGCAGACGTATGGACACCTAGAGCTCAGCCTGGTGGTCATGCCATGGCCATTGATAGGATACAG
>NW_008684649.1:0-2773 GCF_000695815.1 Acanthisitta chloris | reverse complement strand
GATTTCTGGCTAACAGCTTCAGCATGTCTTGTGATATTTGATGTTTCCAAAGTTGCCAGTTCTTGGAGTTACCAGGAGAATGCAAAAATACCAGTTTCCTTGCAGAGGTTTAGGTTACACAAGCTCTTGGGTTTGTAAGCTGTCTGAGAGGTCAAATGCAGTCAAATGCTTGTGTGGCTTATCTTGTATTAAATATTGCAGTAGTCATCTTATCTATCTGAGAAAGGTGAAGAGTTCAGTGACCCCAGGACTTGAATCTGTGGTGCCAGGGAGTCAGGGAATTTTTCAAACTTGCTGTATTATGCTTATCCTCTTAGAGACTGACTTTTTTTAAAAGGTGGTGTTAAAGATTGCAACACAGTTAAAAAGGTGCAGTTTTTAAAAAAAAATCATTCTGATTGTATTCATTTGTAAGCCTTGCTTATGCTCTGATCCTACAAAGCACTAAGCATCTCAAGTCAAAGGGATTTTAACTTCTATAGGCTTCAGTGGGAATTCTTGTACTGTATGCTCAGTCAGAAATCAGGAGAAGAGAGGAGGCTTGAACAGAGTTTAGAAATGTCTTTGGAGTTCACTCATGACTACACTCACAACCTTACCACAAGGTCACGATTTCTGAGAGCTTCTGCAATCCTCAGCTTCCATGGGTGTGGTAATATGAGCATATTTGCAATCATTATGCAAACAAACAAATGTCTAACCTTTGTGACTGAGAAAAAATGTAAAAACATTGAATCCATTTATCTCAAGCCCAGCAGACCAGCCAGACAGCTGAAGTGTCACAGGGCTCTGAAGTACAGTCATTCCTAAAACAAGCTCATGGTGTTTTTAATGTGGATGGGTTATCAGCCTTGGGATTTTCAGGCTTATTTCCTGTTCCCATATTATGTTTCTTATTCAAAGTTATGGACAACAAAATCCCTACATCTGTTGGCACAAGGGAGCAAGCTAATCCTCTAAAAACTTCTGAGCCCAAGGCTGCTTGTCTTCGTGTGGTTTTTAGTGGGTAGCTTGCTGGGTCACCACTGGCTCTCTTAAAGGTGATACTGATGCTGATGTGAAAGGGCTTTCATCACTTGAACAAGCCCTGCTATGTGTTACAGTGTTTTGATGTTTTCTCTGTGTCTTCTGATACACCCAATTTCACAAGCTGTTCCCACAAACAGTAGGATCAGCTTAATGTAAGGAGCAGCACCTTCCCTGGGAGCCCTGAGCCACTGGCTCATCCAGGTTCTTCATAGGCTTAAATTCTAAGCAGGATTTTTGTTCAAAGCTGTTGGCTATTCTTTTTGGACTCTGAATTCCTTAAAACTTTTCCAGGCAGCTCTTCTAAATAACACCGGTACACAAAAAAATGTTTCTTCTAGAGTATGTAATCTCACATCTGAACAACATAATTTATTATCAATATCTGAAGTGGATTGCTACAGCTTCCCCCATATATTAATAGCTCTAGTCATTATTTTCCCAAGAAGAATCTCCTGGGCCTTTCTTGTGATAGAAGCATTGCTGCTCACTGGGTAGCTGGCTGGAAAAGATGATAGTGTCCCCTGCTATTATAAATCTAGTGAGCTCACCTTTAAATGTCTGTCTCTATTCTCCCCTTTGGGCATTGTTCCAGTCACTTTTTGGCCTTTTTATTTTAAAGCAAAATCCTATCCATATGGTCAAAGGAGGAAGGATACTTGCCCTCAGATTCAATTAATATATGCTTGTTCTATGTATTTTGGAGCTGCACTGCCATTGTGCAGGAGAGAAAAAAGAGCCCTCTTCAATGGAAAATGAAATTAGTAGCCTGCATGCATGGAACAAGAGTAATAGCCCATGCTAGGGGATGCAGTAGATGTAAATCTGCAAGCCCTGATACACGTAGATGGCCAAACTCTTCCGAACAGACACATAATTTGACCTATGAAGTAATTAATGCCATGATTATGGGGAGGGAAGACACCACAGTTCAGGCCGAAGCCAGACTGCTTTCCATTAATAGAAAGTTCTATTATTCCCTCCCCCAACACACATATTTATCTCAGTTTTAAAAATTATGTTGGCTACAGAAATTCCTGTCTGCGCTGAAGGCCTAGCGGATTGTTTCAGCAGAATTTCAATAGGGTCAGTGTGAGTTTCCCAGGTTATATGATGGCAGTTTTGTTCCTCCAGTGTTTGAAAAGGTTAGCTCACTTCTTCAGTCTTGTCATATAAATAAATTCCTTTTATCAGATTTTTGAGGAAGACAGAATGGCTCCAATTAAAACATATTTCTTGGGTTTATTCTAGGTAAGTTCTGAGAGCCACATGCCAATATCAATGGATTTTTTTTCTGCTGGATTGAGCAGGAAGAGGAATACCAGCTGAAATCTAGAAAGATCATTTCAAGGGTCTACAGGGAAGCTGGTGAGGGACGTTACTCATGATCCTCTCTCTATGTGCCACATTCAGTACAGGTGTTTCTATAACTGCATTGGTCAACACAATTTGCCCTTCACATTTAGAAACAATAAGACACTGGCAGAGGTTGCCCAGGGAGGCTGTGGATGCCCCAATCCCGACAGTGTTCAAACCCAGGTTGGCTAAAGCCTTGAGCAACCTGCTCTGGTGGGAGGTGTCCCTGCCCAGGGCAGGGGGTTGGGACTAGATGATCTTGAGGTCCATTCTAACCCCTAAAATTCTATGATTCTATGAGAGGGTTGGTTTTTCATTCATACAACCTGTAATTAAATGTGGTTGTCATTGCTACAGGGTTTTGTGAATCTCACTTTTTTTTAATATATAT
>NW_008684648.1:0-706 GCF_000695815.1 Acanthisitta chloris | reverse complement strand
TAAACCCAAACCAAACGCTAAACCTAATGTTAATCCTAAACCTAGCCCAAACTCTAAACCTAACCGTAACCAAATCCCTAAAGCTAACCCAAGCCCTAAACCTAATACTAACCCTACCCTAACCCTAACGCTAACCAGAATCCTAACCAAGTCCTAACTCTAACCCTAACCCTAGCCCTAACCCTAAACTTAACCCTAACCCTAATCCAAACCTAACCAACTGTAACCGTAACCCTAACTGTAAACCTAACCCTAAACCTAAACTTAACTCTAACCCTAACCCTAACCATAGCACTAATCCTAACCCTAACGCTAAACATCAACCAACCTGTAACCCTATCCCTACCACTACTCCAACCCATACCCCAAACCCTAATCCAAATCCTAACTCTAAGCGTAAACATAACCCTAACCCTAACCCAAACCCTAACCCTAAACCCTAAGCCAAAGCCAAAACCTAACCCTAATCCTAGCCCTAGCACTAACCCCAACTGTAACCCCAAACCTAACACTAAACTAACCTGCCGCTAGGCACTCCAAATAACTCCCTGCAGCTTCCAGCTGCTCTGATCTCTCACTAAAACCAGATTTCATTCACTTAAATAGCAGTTGTGCCTTGCAAAGTGTGTTGCTGTAGCTCAAACATCATACTCTACAAGAAAAAGCTGACAAAACTGCAGCTAGGCACTTCAAATTCCTCCCTGCA
>NW_008684647.1:0-6431 GCF_000695815.1 Acanthisitta chloris | reverse complement strand
ATAAGACAGTTTGTTATGCAAGGTGGTTTCATCACATGGTGCTGTGCTCCATCTCATCCAACAAACCCTTAGCTGTGGATTGTAGCTTCTAGGGTCCAGCTTACTTTCATATAACAGGGATTAGTTTCTCATTGTTCCTGAAAAATCACAGGCCCCTAGAATTGCAGAAGTCTATTTTTCAGCAGGGGAATGTCAGCTTTCCCCATTCTTATGAAACACCACTGCAAGTCGGGCTGGCTGGTGTGTTTTAGAGGGAGAAAACTTGTGCCACAACAACTTAGTGACACATATAAGATCACTGATGGCTGGCACTTCTCTTCTTTGCACATCTCAGCCACCCCACCTAAATTATTACCTTTTCTCTGCCATGGCAGATCCTTTTTTTTCTTCAAAGCAGACTTTTTATTTGAGCAAATTCTTGCCATCTTACTGCATTTTCTTACTATAGCTTAAAGTTTCTCAGCTTTGATTTTCCTTCTTTTTCTTAGTAAGGAAAATTCTTCACGTTAAGTGAAGTTTAAGTAGTTCATTCTCTCTTCTTCACCCTCTCACTTGAATTATTAATTATGCTCTTTTATACCAACTATCATTTAAGTGTTCAGCTAGGCAAAGTTCTTTAATGCAATATTCTTCAAATGTAATCTCAGAAATTCATCTCCCTACTTCGCTCCTAACCATCTCCCTCTGTCTCACCTGTCATTTTGTCTGACCTTTTCACTCTTTCAGCTCCAACTCTGTCATGAAAAGAACTTGATAACTTTTGATAACATACCTTTCTTCAGCTGGAAGTCTGTCCCAGATCTCCATCGCTATAAAACTTCCTTTCACTGACAGCCAAAATGTATTCAGAGACTTTATCCCTGGCTATTTAACTCCAGTTATTCACTTTTCTCCTTGCTATTGAACAGTATCACTCTGAAATGGATGTTTCCAGACCCATTATTTGAGTGTTAGGGATTCAGAGAGCACAAAAGTCTCATTTCTTTAATAAGTACATACAGGCAAAGATCTAAAGAGTTTCACTTAAATTATATGACAGGAGCACTCAGAAGAAGCTGCTTATGAATTAGGTTTGGATCGTATCCTAGATCAACAATAGAAGCATTCAGCAGAACCTGGGGACAAAACATATTGTCCTCTGCTAGATTATCCTTCCTATAAATACAGCCTTAAGAGCTCTAAAGGGAACTCATTCAATTCCCAAAGCAGAAATCATATTTTCCGTTCTTTGGACAGCAGACACCCTCCAGGAACAGGACTAACCTCCCTCCTCCCACCCTCACTTTGGACTGATGAGAAACTAGCCAGAGCTTATAGTTGCAGCAGCCTGGTGTGCCATAAAGAGAAGAGAGATAGTTTCATTTGTATTAAACCAGAGCACATAAAGTTTATATGCCAGGCCAGTGACAGGTAGTAAAAGACAATGCCTTTACAGGACTTGCATTTAAGCCAACTGGTTAAAGACAGACTATTTATCTTATTTACACTTTTACGTTTTGATGTGCCTCAAAGAAAGTTGCTTTGGGGAAACATAATTTTTTGATGTTAAATCTTGCTGCTGAGAAATAAAGATCTTCCAGTCAGAGGATGAGGAATTGTGAGGTTTTGTTGTTGGTTTGTCTTTTTTTTTCTTTACTCAGCAAACCTCAAACAAATAGTTAATTTTCTGTAACATTTGAAGCACTCATTTATACCATGGAGCTGTTTATGATCTCCTGTATTACCAGCACAGAAGAAGATAATCTTTCAATTAGGAACTTTGGGCATATCTGAATTTTGAGCCTAATAAGATCTTCCTTTCTATGTTGTTACTGGAATAACTAGTTGTATTTGCACAAACCTTAGAGTATGGTTTTTGGCAGTTGCACCAAAGTATTATTCATGTTATATTTCTAGACAAACACACTGGCAAAACTGTGAAGTTTTCAAAGTTTCCAAGTCTGAGGTAGTTCATACAATTAGTCTTGTGCAGAGCAATGAACAGTTGGCATTTCCATGGAATTGAAAAACAGCTCTGAATATGTGCAACGGATTTCATGATTACGGGAACAATTCCAGCTCCTTCATTTCTCCACCTTGTTCATGAAGCAAGAATTCATAACAAAGGAAGGAAAAGGGGCCAAACCTGACCTTACTAATTCCTCAGTCCAAATACAGTCATCATTGCTTTCAGGAGAAGTTGTGTGTATATGTGTAAGGAAATATGTGCCACAGTTCCACTCTGAAAGAATTCATTGACTTCACTTGGCACAGAATTAGTGTCAAGAGCCTGGAAAAGTTTAGTTTTCTGATACCTCTCAGTGGTTCCTAGAGAGGGGATGCATGGGGCATCACGGGAAGTACACAGATTTCTTTACTCCTTTCTAGTAGAATGCCGAAAAAGAAACCCTTTGCAGAGATTTCTGTCCACATTTTTGCCCTCCTGCTGTTTATAGTTTCCTCCAGGATGCCTGTCGGGCTCTGTATATTTGATTTAACAGGTTAATGTTGTGCCTTAGCCTCAGATCTTATTGACTCCAGTGGAGCTGCAGCAGTTAAACACCAGCACTAGCTTTGGCTGTGAATGTCAGGAAGATCAGTATTTTCCCATCATGTTACACATTAATAAATACACAGGATTGCATACTGCTCCCATCCAGGCCAGAAAAACCTTCAGGAGAGTTTCACATGCTCTGTGACATTGGTATCAGTATTATTCTGGAGGTACTGAGGGGCACAGACACAGACCATAATGTCTTGTTGTGACAGGTACCAGATCAGCCCACAGGGAAATGGTGTTTCTGCATGTTTATAATAAAGAGACAATAGTTAAAGGAAGGGAAATACAGAAACTGAGAAATGCAGGCACATAACACACAGATAGTTTGTTATCTATGGAGTTTTGTACAAGCACAATAGCTTGGACAGTTTTCCCTAACTCTGGAATGAGGATTTTTCTAAGAATGGAGATTTCTTTGAGATTTTCAATTGTGGCAGCAGGTAAAGATCTCTCTGTTATTGAATTAACTCAATGAAGCTGGAGAATGGACAAACAAGCAAAAATGTACTACTGCTCTAAAGAAAACAGGCAATTTCCTCTTGAGACAAACAGAAAATTTCCCAATGGTTATTTTTTTTCTTCAGTACTTATGATGTGGTTTGGTATCCTTTCTTTAAAATTGCTTCTCTTAAAAGTATCTATACAGCCCAAATAGGGATATTTTTTAGGATTCTCTGATTAAAGAAATGTTATTCTCAGCTCCCTGAAGGTTCACATTATCTGCTGAAGCACACAAGTCCTGTGACAAAGGCTTACACGTGTTTTTTACCATTGCACCAATTATCCAGAATTGATCCATAATATTAATTCTCATGTTTGCTGCAGAAATTTCCATTTGTTCTCAGGCTGCGGTTCTTGAACATCAGATCTTGATTTAGACATCCACTAATAGATATTTTTTTTAAGTTCCAGTTAATTCAAATTAGAAAGTGAAATTTGGTATCATCTGATCTGGAGAATATTTCTATCCATCACTACACCTGTCTCTGGTGTGTACATATGTGTGGGAGTGTGTATACACATACACACATAATATCCAATACATATGGCATAACACAAGGCTAAGGAAAGAAAAACAATTTTAACTGTTTATCCACCAGCCAGGAAGGGTGGTGACAAAATTAATTTCCTTAGATTTCATGCTTAATCCTACTTAGTTTGACAGCTGGTCAAACACAGAAACGAATCATTCTCTGAAACTCCCAGCATGGCTCCACTTGGATTACGATATCAACTAATCTGCCAAATTAATAAAGTTTATAGGTCTTTGGCAATTCAGTATTTGACAACGCTCTGTGCACCCCTTCATCAATTTCTATCATTTTCAAGTAGAAATAAATAAAGAGAACCTTTAATCTGAGGCTTGCAGAGCTTTTTGCAAGCAATAGACCAGTCATCCTTAGATCTTCCGGATGTGGATGATAACACAAAACTCCTGTTATAGCACCAAAAGACTGGCCTGCAGGAGGATGATCACTGAAGACCCTGCCTTGTGCCAAAAATGTCTGTGCTGTTGCATCCCTGTATGCTCTCTGCCAAAAGCTCAGGATATGGCTGTGCTATTATAGAAGCACTAAGCAAATCTTCATAGAAATGGAAATTAAATAATAGCCTCTGAGATCTGAGGTAAGGATTAGAGCCATAACCCCTGTTATTCCCAAGTGCTCCAGGAGATGGGTGATAACCATCAGGTTTACGTCTCAGCCCAGATGTTTCTGCTGTCACTGTGTGAACTCATTAGAAAGAGGCCAAGACCATGGCCAGTTTTGAGCAGGTGTCTTTCCTGTGTCCCACCTGCCCAGCCTGGGGAGATTCAATACAATGCTGGCATGCCATAAAAGAGCACTGCTGCAAAACTGACATTGAACAATGAGCTATTGTTGTGACACTCTTTGTTAAGAAATAAAAAAAACAGATTTATCTCTTGTACTGGAACCATTTTGCTCACTCTAAAAATGCAGCAACTTCTGGTCCTTTCTAGAAGTTTGAGTATTAAAACACACAGGTGTCCCAGCAGAGACAAGATTGGCAGGATAAACCTATATTAGATTGAAAACAGAGAATGCAGAGGGCAAAGACAGAGAAAATGAAGCTCCTCACTGTACTGAGACTTGAGAAAGGCACAGTATATAATCTACGTTGAAAAGAAAAGGAATCCAAGGATTTTTTAATAAGCACTAAGGGACAGGAACTCAGCTGCATGTCTTGCCCATCCAGCAGCACCTCTGGAACTGCAATTTTCCATACTGACTCAGAGGAAAAGCAGCATCACTTAATTGTCCACTCGCACTGTCAAGCTCTCAGTTTATTTTGGAAGTTCTTCCAACTCAAGCTGGCTTTGTTTAATTTGAGGTTGAAGAAGAACAGACTCACAGGGCGCGGGCATGAAGACAGAGGGAAAGCACAAGGCAAACACTGAGTCATCAAGGCCAACCAGGCTAGTCCTGCTCCCCATGGTCAGAGAGCTACCAGTGGTGCACTGCTTTGGACCAAATGTGGGGAGTCTGGTGATTCCTGTCTGTAATCCTCCCTGAGGCAACTTTCTAAAGGGTGCAAAAGATTCAATGAGAACTATGAGGATAAAAACTTCAGCGCTGGCCTGTAAACACCATTAAAGGTATGGCAGGTCTCCACTTTATGAAAGAGAATTCTCAGAGTAGGGGCAATTTTATGTTTGCACTAGAATTCTGTACCTTGAAAATTTGTTGGTAGAAAAATCACCAGCATTGATGCTCTAGAGATAAGATAATTTGCAGAAGATAAGATACACATATCATATCCCCCATCCTATCCTCCAGTCTCATGGAGACCAGAGACTGTTTGCCTTTCCCAAGTAGCAGAATAAGGCTGGAGCTGGAGAACACATAGACAGTGGGGTTTCCCAAGTAGCAGAATAAGGCTGGAGAACACATAGACAGTGGGAAAAAAAAAAGGCATCTCCAGTATAGCCATACCAAGGTGTCTGCTGCTGCTGGATCACTATCCAGCTAAGTGGGATTAGTTGAGGAAAGAGGACTCATTCCCATCCCTGGAAGTGTTCAAGGCCAGGTTGGATGGGGCTTTGGGCAACCTGGTCTAGTGGAAGGTGTCCCTGCTCATGGCAGAGAGTGGAACTGGATGATCTTTAAGGTCCCTTCCAATGCAAACCATTCCATGATTCACTGATTCTCTGGTGTCACTTTGGTGAGGGTGGAAAGTAGCAGATACTGCCCTGGCATGAAGAATCAAGGACACCAAAGGGCTCCTTTCTTCTTGCCTTTGAGAAAGGATTCGGAGTTGGACACTGTTTATCACCAAAAGGCATTGCAGTCTTGCATGCACCAATTTGTCTGCCCCAGGTGATCCAGCTCTGGGGACACTCCGCTGAGCAGTAGTGGCAAAGACACAGTCACACTGGAAATCCAAAGGGTGTTCCAGCATCAAGTGACTTTCCATGCTCCAGGAATCTATATGACTATTCACTTGTCTAAAGAAAATGCTCCAGAACTCCAGGTCCACTGACCACAGATCTCTTTTGTCTTTTCCAGAAAGTTGTTCATTTACACAAGCAAGATTTATCAGTCCACTGAGTGTTTTCTAAACTCAAATCCTTCCGTTTGTTATTCTTGGTTGTTTTTCTTTTCTCTTTATCTACCTCGACCAACATTATTTTCAGGTCTGTTTTTCTTGCCTACAATTTTTGATGCACTTATAACTATAAAAATAATATCTTTCATCATAGACTTGAGTGCAGAGTTCTCAAATAGTTTCCAAGTTAAAGCCCCAAGAGTTAGGGGGCACATTTCCTGGCACTCCAATCAGTATAACAAAATGCAGAAAAGCTGAAGTTGTAAAACAGTATTTGCATTTGTTACAAATTCTGATTACTTATAAATAAATATATTAATCCATT
>NW_008684646.1:3511-14197 GCF_000695815.1 Acanthisitta chloris | reverse complement strand
GGTTTGCTTTCAAACCAGCACACAAGTGCCTATGGCAAATGTTCACTGAAAGATCCTGTTTGGGACAATGCTCAATCAATCATGAGCAGAGCTAATAGTCTACAAGCCCCTGCAAATGACTTGAAGGAATGCTCCCCTACAAATCCAGACACATTAATATAGATACAGCTAATACTATTTACAAAGTCAGAGCTAAACTGAAGAAGTAAGACCATGAAAAATTCTACAAGTATCTTAGTAATCACTATGACACAGTGTATTAGAAACAGTCTCTTGATTCCAGGTATAGTGAAGTAAGCAAAGGGGATCATTGTATCATTTCAGTGGTTTTGGCCATCTCCTTGGAATAGAGATAAGCACTTGAGATACACTCTTGTGATAACTACCAAGTCATTAAAATTCACATACAAGCAGAATCCCTCCTGTGCACTACTATCTGGCTTTCAGCAAACCTCCAAGTGTAGCTCCTTATATTGTCTTAGCTGGTGTATGGAATAGGGCTGAGATATACTCCATGGTCTTTCACACCGCTGTACTTGGTCTCTCCTGCATTTAGCAAAGCTGCAGTACAGGAGAAGATTTTTATAGATATCACTAATTCATTGTATATATCAAAGGGAGAAAATATGTCTAAGATTTGGGCTTTGTATATGAAATATATTTCTTTTTGTTAAAGAAGGTGAGCCAACAGGAAAAAAAAAACATGCTCAGGTAAAAGCAAAATTACACTGCAGTTAGTTAAGAGTCTAGAAGAGAATGAAAATAATTAAATCTAGAAGAAAATTTTGGAACAGGAATTAATTTTAGGACTGACTCTCAACCTTTATATTTTTAATCCAGTTATGTTTTCTGAATAAAATTATGTTTGATTTTTCCAAGTTATAAAAAGATGTGGGTGTTTTTCCAAGTAAAAAGATAACTTGAACTCAGTAAGTGTTAAAGAGGTATTGATAGCCCCCTGCCCCAAACAAACAAGAAGACACAGAAACATAAACTTATTATGCATGCAGCAGTTAGAATTAAATCTGTAGGAAATGTCATTATTGTAAGCTTCTAGGAATGACTGATATATCAGATGACAGAGAGGAATAAACACACACTCTGAGGGGCAACCAGCTGGAGAACACCACTGCAGTGAAGGACCCAGCTGTTCCTGGTGGACAGCAAGCTGACCATGAGCCAGTAGTGTGATGCCAGACCATGACTAGCTTGGTCTATTCAAGGATGAGAGCTACCAGTTCACTGATGATACAAAGCTGGGTGGAGTGGTCAGTACTCCAGAGGGCTGCACAGCCTTTCTCAGCAGGACCTTGACAGGATGAAGAGGTGGACAGATAAGTACAGGGTCCTGTACCTGGAGAAGAATAACCCTATGTACCAGTACAGGCTGAGGGCTGACCTGCTGGATTCAGCACTGCAGAGAAGAACCTGGAGATCTTGGTGGAGAGCAAGCTGTCCATGAGCCAGAAGAGTGCCTTCGTGTCCAAGAAGGACAACCGTATCCTGGGGTGCATTAGGAAGAGCTTTTCCAGGAGGACATGGGAGTAGAGACTCTGCCCTGGTAAAGCTTCATCTGGAGTCCTGTGCCCAGTTCTGTGCTTCTCAGTACAAGAGAGACATGAAGTTCCTGGAGTGAGTCTAGTGGAGGGCAACAAAACTGGTTAAAGGACTGGGGCATCTCTCTTGTGGTGATGGAGATGGACCTGTTCAGCCTGAGAAGAGATGTCTCAGAGGGAACATCATCAATGCATACAAGCATCTGAAGGAAGAGTGTCAAGAGGACAAAGTCAGGCTACTTTCAGTGGTGCCAAGCAAAAGACAAGAGGCAGTAGGCAGAAACTGGCATACAGGAAGTTCCACCTGAACATGAGCAACTTCTTTACTGTGTGAGTGATTGCACATTGAAACAGATTGCCCAGAGAAGCTGTGGAGTCTCTGTCACTGGAGATACTCAAGAGCCATCTGGATGCAGCTCTGTGCAATGTGCTCTAGGATAGCCCTGCTTGAGCGGGGAGGTTGGACCATGTGACCCACTGTGATACTTTCTAACCTTACCCATTGTGTGATTCTGTGATCCTTCCCATCTTCTTCTCAGCACTGTTGAGGGCATGGCTGGAGAGTGGAGTTCAGTTCTGCACTCCCCTGTATGATAGAGACGTGGAGTTTCTGATGAAAGTTCAACGAAGGACCAGAAAGATGGTTAAGGGTCTGGACCATCTTTTGTACATGAAAAGGATGAGAAAGCTAGGACTGTTCAGCCCAGAGAAGTGAAGTCTCAGGGGGGTGTAACCAATACGTTTGAATAGATGGGTAGAGGGAATGAGGAAGAACGAGCCAGAATTTTCTCAGAGGTGCTCAGTGGCAGATTCAGAGGTAATGGGCACACCATGAAAATTCATAAAATCATACATAAGAACACATTGGTTTTGTTGCTCTGATTGTGGTGGAACACTCAAACAAGCTGCCCAGAGAGGTTGTAGAGTCTCCAACTTTGCAGACTTTCAAAATTAAACTAGGCAACCTATTCCAACGGAACACACATTAGGGAATGAACTAGACAATCTCTAGTTGTTCCTGCCAGCATCAACTATTATAGCTGGTATGTGACTTCGTGACTTCGTGATTCTGTAAGCTGCATCACAGTGTGGGATATATTTTTCCTTTTCTTCAGGCCTAAAAATACAGGCACATCAATTAGATATAAGTAGGCATTACATGTGTGATTTTTATGATGGTTCAAGTTAAGAGCTTAAGCTAATTTTACATTATCATACAGAAGCCTTGTGTGGGAAGGTTTATGTCCTCATTTAAGTGTTATAAACCCCACTATTTGTTAATAGGAATGCACACACGCCATCCTTTGGAATACTTAGTTTACAGAGCACCAGCTTTCACACTTTACCAGAGGAAGATACTTATCAAAGCACAGTATTTAGAAGCAAAACATTGTTCCAAGTATTTATTAGCTGCTTCTAGAGAGCTGAACATTACAGAATGTGGCTTATAGCAGTCTTTCTCTAGTTATTTAACGTGTTCTTATTATGTCTGTGTGATGGAGTGATATCTTTAACCTCCAGAATACCCATTTCAGCATTCAACATCCTTATGTCTATGTACAGAAAGTTTATTTAAAAAAACCCAAACAATGGCTGAACTGTTTACAAATATGGATCAAGATTTAGCAAATGCTTTGGTCAAAAAAGTAATGGAGAACTAAGAAGAAAATGAAATTATAATTTCATTTTGTTTCAAAGAAAATATTTCATTTGTCTCTAAATGGCTTATCATTTGCTTTACTAGAAAAATAAAAAGAGGCAGAAAAATATCTGTTCCATACTGACATAGAATGAGGTCACATGCATATTTACTAATAACTTCTTAATAATTACTGCTGAATACTATTGGTTTATATTTGATACCTTACATACATGATGGTTTATAAAAACTAATTCATGATCTTCACCATTTCTATAAGCTGAATGTGGGTCTTTCTTTCTTATCTGTCTCCAGTTCACACCATCCTGTGCTGCATAACCTCCCACTTTTCACACCCTACTGGTGTCTTGTTGACATTTATTTTAATCCTGCCTTTTAGTACTTGTAAAGTAGAGAATGGTCTTGGTCCCCATTGTTCACATGCTCCATTTTGTATTTTCCTAAAAAAATATTTAACAGAAGGGCCAACAATTCCTAAAATAATGAGATCTAATTTGGATTCTCTGTAAGCATCTCCACTAATAGAGTCCATTCTTTTTCTGTCTGGTTTTACCAGTTCCTTGTTTGACTAATTTGCTTTTCTCTCTGCAGCCTCATCACTTATCCAAATATCTGACCTGTTATAACTTTCTCCTGATAACCATGCTACTCAAGTTAAACCAAGCCTGCAGTTCTTTCTCAGCCCTGTAGTTTAACTGTTGAAACCCACTCCTGCTCCACAGCCATTCAAGTCTGTCTACCTAGGAGGTGGAATTTTTATCTGGTATGGATAAAATCTTCAGAGATCCTGAAATACATGTAAATAAATTTAAGAAAACTACAAAAGAGTCCACTTTGAACCAAATAAGAGATCTATAAACACAGAAATAAACCCCACTTGAAACATGATATGAACACAATCAATTATCCATAAGCTTCTTTTCCTACCTCTACTCATACTAAAATCTTGCTCAAACCTCAGCCTATCAGGATAGTCATGTTCATTTTATTTGAAGAATAGCATTGGGTAAATTTTTCTCTTCATCTACCTTCTAAAACCCTACAAATTTGATATAGAAACATAAAATATAAAAATACTGAATTCTTTCCAAATTTCTTCTAACTGCTTATTTTTTTTCCTACGAGCCTATAACAACAAGCTTTATCCAAAATGAAATTAGGAAAGCATACTGCTTTGAAACACACTATGATTTCCATTTTATTATATTTTATAGTACTAGGAGAAGGTGCAGCTAATGTTGCATTGCTGTTTATATTCTAAACCATTCCCTCTGTTCTACTGATCTTTCATGGTTTTCTTTGTTCTCACACCCATGAAAGTGGAAAGGGTACAAAATCTTGCATGAATTTGAGGGGAAATACAAAGATTTTAGTATTGTAAGATCATGACAAATGTTTAAATATGGGAATTACACAGAAAGTCAAAGGACAGCACTTATCTCTGAAACTAGATGCAGGAAACTGTGAACCAGATTACGAGGCCCACCGTTGCACTTGAAAAGAAGAAAAAGTCAGCCCCATACATATTCTGTCTGGTTTGCGGACCTTCCCCACTACCACTGAAGTTCTTTCTATAATCAACATAAAGTCTTACTCTTTCTAAAATTCTGCTAATATTTTGCCTGCAAAAGAATGCATGACAAGGAAACCACTGCAATATATAGGACTGCATTAAGCTGGCCCATCCAGCTATTTTACCAGTGACAAACACAAGATGCTGTAGATGAAATCGCAAAGAGTCCTTGATGAAAGCTGAGAGATAATCCCTGTTTCTGAAGTGTCTCTTTCCAATGGTGTCATCTAAATCTGCAGAGCTGAGGAAGAAGTCGAGCCCACAAGCTTGATGTTAAGCTACCCTTCAGAGTGTGCATATAGATGATGCCAAGAAACCCTGGAAAAGAACTACTAACAGACTTGTATCTCTGAGTAGCAGGTATTTGTTTATTCAGCGCCAGGCACAAGAGGGATCGCTCCACCAAACTTGTGCACTGAAGATAACACTTCTCTAGTTTATATACATTAAAAACTCACACATATTCATTATTTCCTGGAATAGGTGGTAATTATTACAATTAGTTCTTGGAAATCATTAGCATAATCTCCTCCTTCATCTCCTCCCACTTGTCCCATGGTCGCTGGTGGTCATCTAGGGGTCATCAGGAGGAAGGCTGATAGTCTTCATCAAATTGAACTTTTCACCTTTGAGTTTGGCGCATGCTCTTTGGTCTTGCTCTTTGGCTGCCAGGTCCTGAGTCCAGCTGCATCTAATTTTACTTCCTCATAAATACATCGTGTTTATGCTCCCTAAGCTAAAATAATGCCCTAAGTTCTACACTTTTCATGCTTAATAAAGTAAAACAATGCCTTATCACTCAATCTTTTGCCTTGTGTTTATTAAGGTGCTCCCTACTTGACTATCTTCTATCCTACTCTCAGCCTTAAGTACTTGATTCCTGATATCACAGATACCTATCTAAGCACTCGAGATAAGAGCAGAGTTGTGGTGGTTTGAAGTGTGGTTTGAAACAAAAGTTCTCATCCATACCAGTTAAATTCAAAGAGCAGTCAAATGAGGCCCTACTGGCTCTCACTCCGATCCCATTCTTCTCAATCATCACTTTGAATAGCACAACTTGCAAATCTTGTGCCCAATACAAGAGTAAGGGGAACATCTCACCTTACAAGCCAAGATCACAACGGAAGAGGTAGTCATTGGCTGTAAAGGCAGCAAACACAGTAATGGCTTCCAAAAATAAGGAAGGAAGAGTTAAATATGCAAATGAATGGGGAAGTATCAGTGAGTTAAGAAAAAGGTAGTAAAGGGTTCTGAGCTATATGATTGGATAAAAAATTAAGTGTACGTATCTCAGTGAGATGTGACATGGCAAACAATGGTGTGTACTCACAGCAGCACTGTATCTGACAGGCAAGGACTCTCTTCTGGTCCATTCATAGGTTACATAAACTGGAAAAACTTCCAGGGAGATTCCAGATCCGAAGAAAGATGTAGGCAAACTGAAGAACCTAGAGGGAGGCTCAGAAAACATGGCTTCTCAGAGAAAGCTTGAAAAAGCTGAGTTAATTTCACCTCAAAAGGGGGATATAGAGTGTGAGTAACTTGCTAGCATCATCCTAAAGCTCCAGCTGGGGTTGACTAAACTTGTTTCCCCTCACTCCTATACGAAGTGTCATTAGCAATCAAATGTAGTACGGAAAAGGCGGCTGGCTCCTCCATTACCAAAATTAGTGGGACCATATCCTTCAAAAAGACACAGGTTCCTATTCTAGGGGCAGAGGATTCTGCAATCAGGATCTGAACAGGTAGAGACTGGGGCCTCACTTAAAGGACACACACTTTTAGTAGTTTCTTGTAGATATGAGTTCAAAGGCAGCATTTCATTCAAGAAACGAGATTTTTTTGTCTCTCCATTCAGAAATACCCATCTCTCCCTTACATGCTGGAGACGAAGTCCCAGTGTTCTGCACTGTTCACAAAGGTAAAATGTAAATAAACCAAGCAGCATAGATCTAACTCTGAGTATTTAAAACAAAATCATAAGCAAAAGAACATGCTGTGATGCAGAAGCAGCAAACTCCATGTAACAGGCCTAATTGGAAAACCATTTTACATTGAAGAACTAGTGATGCATGTAATAACTAGTGTGAATGGGTCCACGTCAGGGCAGTGCTGTGCTCTGCTATGCTGTGTGAAATGCACGGCTTGGCCTTCAGACCTGTCTTGTGCTGTGCATGTCTATTAACTACAGGATAAACTTACCTGTTGACTGTAGCAGAGAAACCTACAGACAGGTCCCGCTTTATATTGGTGATTGCACCATCTGCACACCCTTATCTAATAATGAAGAAAAGAGTCCAGAGGAATGAAAATTTTCAATGGATGGATCTGGGCAGCATGCCACACCCATTCTGTACTGCACAACTTGAGATTCCTAGGGCATGAATTAAACTTGTCTATACTTTGCTCTATTTCTTAATAGTAAAATCACTAATAAATACAATTTTAAGCAGTACTTTACAGACTCTGAGTGTCCTTCTTACAGGGATCTTAAAAAAAAAAAAAAAAGACCTCCCTTGTGATAAACAACCCTGCCATTCCTTTATCTGTATTTTCTACTCCAAATCCTGAAATGTACCATGATTTCTAGTGCTCCTCAGAGACCTAGAATATGATGCTTTAGGATATGTCAACATATTGCCATCCATCTATAGGAAAACACTGAACCCCATGTGAAAAAGGGTTGATATGCCAGAAGAATATTGTTTAATCCACTGTGCTGTAAGAAATTACCATTGTGTACCTTTCTACTCAAAGAAATTTTGTCTTAAATTTAAAAAGTGGAAGAAATATTTCTGGTTGTAAAAAATTGTCTTTCTCGTCTGTTTTTTACAAAGCCAGATTGTGTTTTATTGGTTCATTCCAGTAACAAAACTTTTCAAACCCATAATTTATATAGGTGAAGCCTATATACCCTTACAAACCCTCTGATATGTGCACAGCATCAGTCACGGAGTGAGAGATTCTGCTATGTAAATGACCACCTGCTATTTGCTTAGGTGTTGTGGGGTTTGGGCAAGAAGCAGGAGTCTTAACAAGCAACTTTCTCCATGTGCAGGAAAAAGGATAATAAAAAAAAGGAAGCACAAGGCCTTATTGTAGAGGCAGCAGTACTTTATGGCTGTAATTATGGGAGGGATGAGGCACTGCTTCCAATTTCAAAGAATGGTGTTACCACAGCAACTGTCAGTGTCCACTCACAAGCAAAACCAAATGAATCAGACAAAGGTCTGGCCCCTTTCCAGTTGAACCAAGAACCACAGTGACATAATTGTTTCTTGGGAAGGTGAACAGAAATTCTGTGCTTAGTTAATGTATGTGAGAGACTCACAATGGTGTGTGTGTGACTGGAAGAAGATCTGCAATGGTCTAATAACTACCACAGCTGGCTTATTTGTTGTCTCTTCATAAACTCCTACCTCTTCTCTGGATCTGTATTTCCAGTGGCTCTTTCAGTCTCTTTTTTTCTGACAGAGGTTAATGAAACTTCCTAAGTATATGGCATGAAATTATAAACTCCTAGTTACACATAAAGACACCAATTCAGATTTCTCCAGGATCAAGAGGGTTCTTCACATTTCCTCCAAAGGATTTTGCATCAAGCTCTAATCTGCAAGAGAAATGTTATGGAGTACACTTAAGGATGAAATTAATGCATTGTGCAAATATATTCAAATTTTGTACAACTTCCATGATTATGTTCCCACCAGTCAGCATGCAATTTAATGCATTCTTCCAGCACCTGGTTCATTCTTCCAGCACCTGGTGCCTGAATGACAACTAAATTGCGCACTACCAACAGATCTTATTTGCTTTATTGAGTTATAGATGGATGAGAGAGAGAGGAACCCAAAATGTTTGCACTTTGTGTAATTCAGATTTCTGCTTCAAAGGCAACCGTTGTTCTTACCTGTAATTTTTCCAGAGAAAGAGTCCAAGAATCTGCTAAACATCTGCAAGGACCTTCACTCCTTTTCCTCCATTTTATTTGTGTGCATATATGTGGACATGCTGTGGCACAGGTTTTTCCTGAAGTGGAACAATGTCACAAAAAAGCAAATTGTGTGCTGTACTCCAGGTTAACTGGATAACCGCAAGACAAGTAATTTTCTTATCAGACAGACAACACCTGTATCTGTACAGGAAGAGCAACAGTGTCCACAGTGAGCTTCTGGTCCTTACAAATTAACAAATTAATTACGATCCCCAGTGTATCATGGTGTTTACTCCAATTGGCCCAGCATAGACCCAGAGGGCAGGACAGGGACCTTGAAGCATTATCTGGGAGGAAAATAGGAGTCATGCTACATCCCTGAGCATCGGTGTGAAGGTTAACCTTTTGTTCTCATCTGTAAGTATTTCAGAGTGCCCAGTGTCATACCAGGATGTTACACACAGCTCTGCATGGCCTTCATAACTTTGGCTGCACTGAAGAAAATGTCTCAGTCCCAGAAGGAGATAAGCAGGGTCCATTACTCAGCAAATGTTACTAAAAGGATCAGCTGTTGAAAGGAATTGCAAGAGCTGGAATAATAATTTCCTTACATATTTGGCAAAAGAGAATTTCACGGAACCACATGAAAGGAGCAAGAACAAGCATTGTATGTTGTGTTGCTCAGAAACACATCTGCAAAACTGAGATGAAGCTTTTTTTTTTTGCACAAACCAAAACTTTTGAAGTGAATTTTAAATTCTATATAGAACATTTCATGAAAATCCAAAATTAGACCAGCAGGACAGAGATGACTGGAGAAAGAGAAAGGAAAATCTCAGTGTGCAAAGGCAGAAGAAAGAATGAGCCATTTCTCCTCGGTGTTCTGTAACTGACATAACAGTTGTGGACTGAAGAGGGAAGACAAAACCAACAAAAATGGACCACAAAGTGCAGGAGGATCCTTGGAGTAGATGCAAAAGCTGCTCATGTTAGTAGGAGTTGATCAAAACAGAACACTATTTCAGTCCACCGGTTTACGCTTGTTGGTCTTCAAGACACTGTAGACTTCTGCTGAATATTGTCTAGGCAGTGTTTCCTATCATGTTTCTTTGGTATGGAACGTCATTTAATTTGTTGAAATACAAGTAGTTGTTTCTCTGTTTCAAAGTTCTGCAGAAGCTTTCTGAATCCAAACCATTCACAATTCTCATGCTTTTAACCCTAAATTGGAGCTTGTCTTCAGGCTCTAGTCCCTGAAGCAGTATTATGAAATGAAAAATCAGCTTCCACTAACAAAGAATTAACTACATAACTGTGTTCCTACAGTTAGAAATGAAAGCATAAAGCTACATGTCCTTACATTTAAAGTTACTTCATTTTGACTGTACCTAAAATTTTTTTAAAACCAAGATTTGCTTAGAGATGTTTTTGAAGTGACTATTGGTTTCACCTTTTGACTCTGATTTTTTTTCTGAGTCTTGAAATTTGAATATATTGTATTCTCAAGCCTTTCTGTGCAGCTGAGACCTGTAAAAACCTATTATTTTAATGAACAAAATTAAATAACTCCAGAAACTGGTGTTTCAAGACAGCAAATCTGATGAAATGAGAAGTGCTGGTCATTCTGTATTACTTCACACCTCTTCAGGAGCAGCTGTCTACCCCTTGCCAGACTTTCACTCACCAGTATTGGAGAGTTAATAATCTCAGAAAGAACCATGGGAGAAGGTTATAGAGAGTTTGCATAATGCATTACCATTAAATAACTCCAGAAACTGGTGTTTCAAGACAGCAAATCTGATGAAATGAGAAGTGCTGGTCATTCTGTATTACTTCACACCTCTTCAGGAGCAGCTGTCTACCCCTTGCCAGACTTTCACTCACCAGTATTGGAGAGTTAATAATCTCAGAAAGAACCATGGGAGAAGGTTATAGAGAGTTTGCATAATGCATTACCAGC
>NW_008684646.1:0-3480 GCF_000695815.1 Acanthisitta chloris | reverse complement strand
GCTGAGATAATGCTAAGGAGACTGCAACTAGCTACTGTATCTGAGTAATAACACTTAAAACTGAGCTCATGCTTTATTCAGAGGATCAGATTTGTTTGACAGTTTCACACCTTCAGGGATGATTTAATTAATATTGTGAGGTATGCTAGTAGCTTATTTTTTCTTTCTTTCTAGTGACTAACTGCACTTAGGTGATGAAAGGCATTGCTATAACCTAGTGCTGTATCATCTGGTTTCCTTCACTTTTATCAAAATTATCAGGTGCTATCAAAAGATGTGCAATTACAGTGGCCCTACTATTTAGTGCAAATTGAATTTCCAACCATATTTCTAGGGTTTTCTGGTTTCTGGCACACAGGTTAATGCCAGTTGATAATGATCATGTCTCAGTGACTGGAAACAAAGAAGTTTGAAGCAAGCTAAGGCTTACCATGACACTGTAGGCCTCACAGTTCTAGCCACATTGCCTCAATGTGTTCTCTTTCATTGTCAGAAGACCAGACAACAGGTTCGGTTTCATCAGCAGGGTGCAGTGCCCTCCCCTCTCAGTAAAGACAAGCATCAGCACCTCTACCAAGAAAAAAGACACATTGAAATATATTGTGTGGTAACCTATAAGCAACTTAGAGTTCTTTCTAAGATTTTCTGGGGTGAATAAGATAACATGTGCAGACAGAACTAAGCCATAAAATCTGAATTTCTATATCAGTAGCTGTTAAAATTGAGACTATTATTTTGTTAGTATTATGACAGCGTGGAGGGTGGAAGTGTATCTGGTAAGACACCAAGGAGATGCACAGTCAGAAAGAACCCTTTTCCTGAAGTGTCTGCATCTCAAAGGGATGACACAGGATAGGACTTACTGATGCCAAGCATGAGTTCAGCAGAAGAGGAAACCTCAGGATTCATGTTGCCTTAATGATATAACAGTGTCTGATGCATTATGATTTGCTGACTGACTTTGGTCTTATTTCATTATAGTCTCAACTGAACCAAAAACTGATCCCACAAGATAACAAAGCAGTAACTTTTCTCAAGCCAAGCACTATAGAGTCCATCTCCTGGGCTTTACAACATGGAAGACTCTAATATACCTCAGGTTTGATGCAGCAGAAAGAAAAGTTTATTTGACACCCTTCACCCACTGCCTTCACCCACTGCCTGTGAGACAAACACTGGCTGCCAATAAACCTTGGAAAAGGAGAAAATACCTGGAGAATGGAGTCCTTGCAGCCTACTAACCTTTCCCATGCTACTTGCAATAGACGAAAGATCAATATATTCAAATCAAACATCAGTACATCTCCGAATTACTGTATTGCCCACAGCCACTGAGGTACTGCTTCAGTAATGTTTGAAATACATAGGAGAAGCAGAAGAAACAATTTCCTCAAAAATGGGAAGCAAGCCACATACCAGGCTAAAGTTAGATAAAATTCATTTTAGTATCTAAGAGGTAATAGTACTTCTACCTTCTTTCTTAGGCAATAGGCAGCCTGCTGGACACAGAAGAATCCAGCCTCTAATGGGACTTAATCTGTCATGAATGACAACACCTGCCCCAGTAGAGCCTGCAAGCACATTCTCATCTTCTGATGCTTCTGGCAACTATGCTGTTTACTGACTTCTTCTAAAAGCTCCTCAGACCATGAAAAGTTTATCATAATGAGTAGCTCTTCTGCAGCTCCTGACCTGCGCAGGAAGGCTGAGCACCACCTCAATAAGAGCTACATATATAGAAGCACACAAGAAAAGGATCTTGAGAGAGTACAGAATTCTGCTGTATGCCTATTTCTGGATACACTCCAGCTTGCTTCTACTGTTGTCCTAACATGCACATGATGCAAAAAAATGACCAGTTAGCTTCACCTAAGCTGCCAGTCAATTTTCAGATCAGAGCTGTAAAGTGACTCATATGAGGTTTTCCTACTTGACAGCTGAGAAAAATGATCTTAAGAAAGCAAAGCTGTGTTTACCAGAGATGCATACATATCCTTAGCACAACCAATATTCTCAAAAAAGCTCTTCTAAGCAGATCTCACAACAGGTTTTTCTCTCCCTTGAAAGCTGGGTTCTGATTCTGGGGCCAGTGATGGAAAAGTCCGCTTTGTCTCTATTACTGCTGTAGAGTCATTTGGCTGTGCATGGCTCAGCCAGACCTGATACTTCTACAGGCTATTGATAGTTATCAAGGGCAAGATAGGTCTCTTGCAATGGCACAGATATTGTTGACCTTACCTGGGGAGTGTAGATGGTTAGAAACAGCTTATAAGACCAGTAACCTTAGGGCCCTTCGTACAGAAAGAATTTGCCAGTTGACAGAAACAGACGGTCCCATTCCGGAAAGCAATACAAATTGCTGCATGGATGAATCCGTAGTGAATGCACTCACTGTCCTGAGGGCACTTTGTCTCCACATTTTCTATCAAAGAAGTCCATGGCAACCAGGTTCAGAGGCTCTGTTGAAAACAGGAACTATCACATTGGCAACTTTTCTATTACCTTCAAGGCTAGATGTGCTGCCAAAGGAGAAAATTGCATTGGCTTGATTTGATTTATTTTTGACAACTCCATATCGGTTGCTTTCTATCCTTTTAATAGCCTCTTGAGAGCTTCTAAATGTAATTATTAATAATGTGCCTAAGAATCTTTCCCCAGGATGAAGCTGTCCCTCATGGTCTCATTTCCCCTACACACAAATAAGTATGATGCCTAAACATCCTGAGCTCCTAGGAATTTCTTCAGCCTCTGTGACTCATTAAATATTGTATTGTTGGCCTCATGTGTCCCTAGTAATGAAATATGGTAGTGAAGAATTGGATCTTAAGAGCTGCTTAAGGGATCTTGCCTCTCTAGTTCAATGAATGATAACTGGCTGTCTTGTATCCTAGGTAATTTTTACTTCTCTTTAGTTCTCTGTGATTTAAAAAAATACTTGCAGAGCTATCAGATGGGACAGCACTCGCAGTGGTGATGTGAATGAACACCTTGGAGGTGAGCACAGTCCTCACTATTTTGCATGTCACACCAATCCACAAAAAGTGTTGCAAGGAGGACCCAGGAAAATACAGGCCTGTCAGCCTGACCTCAGTGTCTGGCAAAGTCATGCTAAGTGTGATCACACAGCACCTACAGGGCGGACAAGGGATCAGACCCAGCCAGCATGGGTTTAGGAAGGGCAGATCCTGTCTGACCAACCTGATCTCCTTTTATGATCAGGTGACCCACCTGGTGGATGAGGGGAAGGCTGTGAATGTTGTCTACCTGGGCTTCAGCAAAGCCTTTGACACCGTCTCCCATAGCACACTCCAGAAAAAGCTGCAGCCCACGGCTTAGACAGGGGCACTCTCTGCTGGGTTAAGAACTGGCTGAATGGCCCAGAGAGTGGCGAACAGTGCCGAATCCACTTGGCAGCCCATCACTAGTGGTGATACCCAGGGGACAGTGCTGGGTCCAGTTCTTTTTAATATCTTTATTGAT
>NW_008684645.1:4600-7272 GCF_000695815.1 Acanthisitta chloris | reverse complement strand
GGGGAAATGGGCAAAAAATTGGGGAAAGTTTGGGGGAAAAATTGGGGTAAAACTGGGGGGAAAATGAGCAGAAAATTGGGGGGAAATTGAGGAAAGTATGGCGGAAAAATTGGGGGAAAATGGGCAAAAAATTGGAAAAAAATTGGGGGGAAAATGGGAGGAAATGGGCAAAAAATTGGGGAAAGATTGGGGTGGGGGGAAAATTGGGGGATAATGGGCAAAAAATTAGAGAAAAATTGGGGGGAAATGGGGGAAAATGGGCAAAACATTGGGGGAAAATTGGGGAAAGTATGGCAGAAAAAATGGGGGAAATGGGCAAGAAATAGGAAAAAAATTGGGGAGAAATGGGAAAAAATTGGGGAAAGATTGGGGGAAAAATTGGGGTAAAGCTGGGGGAAGTATGGAACAAAAAATGGGGGAAAATGGGCAAAAAATTGGGGAAAAATGGGCAAAAAATTGGGGGAAAATGGCAGAAAAAACTTGCTCTTAAATGGAAATGGGCTAAAAATTGAGGGGAAAATTGGCAAAACATTGGGGAAAAATTGGGGTTAAACTGGGGGAAGTATGGAAGAAAAAATGGGGGGAAATGGGCAAAAAATTGGGGAAAATGGTGGAAAAAATGGGGATAAAATTGGGGGAAAAATGGGCAGAAAATGGGGGAAAAATTGTGGGAAAATAGGTGAAAAATTGAGGGGAAAATAGGCAAAAAATTGTGGAAAATTCGGGGGAAAATGGGGAAAAATGGGAAAAAATGGAGAGAAAATTTGGGTCAAAATGGGGAAAAAATGGAGAGAAAATTGGGGTAAAAATGGGGAAAAAATGGAGAGAAAATTGGGGTAAAAATGGGTTAAAAATAGGGAAAAAATGGAGAGAAAGTTGGGATAAAGTGGTGGAAAATGGGAAAAAAATGGAGATAAAATTGGGGTAAAAATGCAGAGAAAATTGGGGAAAAGGGTGAAAAATGGGGAAAAAAATGAGAGAAAATGGAAAAGGTGGAAAACGAGGTAAAAATAGGGAAAAAATGGAGAGGAAATTGGGGGGAAAATGGAGAGGAAATTGGGGGAAAAATGGAGAGAAAATTTGGGAAAAAAATGGTGGAAAATGGTGGAAAAAAAGGCGAGAAAATTGGGGAAAAAATGGTGGAAAATGGTGGAAAAAAGGAGAGAAAATTGGGGAAAAATGGTGGAAAAATGGGGAAAAAATGAGGAGAAAATTGGGGTAAAATGGTGGAAAAAAATGGGGAGAAAATTGGGGTAAAAATGGTGGAAAAGAGGAAAAAATAAAGGGAAGATTGGTAAAAAAATGGAGAGAAAATTCTGAAAAAAGGAGGGAAAAATGGGGGAAAATGGGGAAAAAAATGGTGGAAAACTGGGACAAAAACAGAGAAAATTGGGGGAAAAGAAGTATAAAAATGGGAGGAAAAAAGGTTGGAAAAATGGGAAAAAATGGGGAAAAAATGGAAGGAAAAAACAGGAAAAAGGGAAAAAAAGGGAAAAAATGGGAGGAAAAAACAGGAAAAAGGGAAAAAAGGGAAAAAAATGGGAAAAAAAGGGAAAGATGAGGTGGAAATGGGTGGAAGAAATAGGAAAAAATTAAAAAATTCAGAAAAAAAAAGAAAAAATGGGACAAAAACCTGAAAAATCAATATTTTTTTTTGTTATTGTTTTCTTTTTACCTTAATTAATCTCAAACCCAATTAGTTATCCTTTAAATTAAATTGTGTTTTATTCTAATGAGTTTTAGCTCATTTCTGACTAAAATTTTTAATTTTAATTTGATTTTTTTTGCCTTTTTTTGCCCCAAAAAAGTGACTCGAGCGTATTCGGAACTCGCTGCTTATCAACAGAAGCATCAGGTGAATCCACTGCGAGGATTCCTCGTCCCATTGGTCCAGGTGAGGTCACATGACCCAAACCACTTCCTGTTCCCTCAAACCACTTCCTGTTTCCTCAAAAATCACTTCCTGTTCCCCTAAACCACTTCCCGTTCCCTCAAACCACTTCCTGTTCCCCCAAACCACTTCCTGTTCCCCTGAAACCTCTTCCTGTTCCCCTAAACCACTTCCCGTTCCCTCAAACCACTTCCTGTTCCCCCAAACCACTTCCTGTTCCCCTGAAACCTCTTCCTGTTCCCCTAAACCACTTCCCGTTCCCTCAAACCACTTCCTGTTCCCTCAAAAATCACTTCTTGTTCCACCAGGCCCACTTCCTGTTCCTTTAAAACCACTTCCTGCTTCTTCAAAGCCACTTCCTGTTCCCCCAAACCACTTCCTGTTCCACCAAAACCACTTCCTGTTCCACCAAAACCACTTCCTGTTCCACCAAAACCACTTCCTGTTCCTTCAAAACCACTTCCTGTTCCGCTAAAACGTCTTCCTGTTCCGCCAAACCACTTTCTGTTCTGCCAAAACAACTTCCTGTTCCCTCAAACCACGTCCTGTTTGCCAAACCCACTTCCTGTTCCTCTAAACCATTTCCTGTTCCCCAAAACCATTTCCTGTTCCCCAAGCGACTTCCTGCTCCCCCCAAGCGACTTCCTGTTCCCCAAAACCTCTTCCTGTTCCGCCAAAACCACTTCCTGTTTCGCCAAACCACTTCCTGTTCCTCCAAAACCACTTCCTGTTCCCCCAAAACTACTTCCTGTTCCCCCAAAACCACTTCCTGTTGACCCCA
>NW_008684645.1:4187-4543 GCF_000695815.1 Acanthisitta chloris | reverse complement strand
CAGTTGACCCCAAACCTCTCCCAGTTGCCCTCAAATTTTCCCAGTTGCCCCCAAATTTTCCCAGTTGCCCCCAAACCTGTTTTAACTGCCCCAGTTACCCCCAACCCCGTCCAGATGTGACCTTTGACCTGTCCTGGGGGGGGGTCAGACTCCCCTTTTCCTTTCTTTTTTCCTAGCCCTGAGGGAAATGGCGGCCACACCCGTCCCGGCCATGTGTCATGGCGGCCTCGCTTGGGTCACCGACCTGACGGCGCCGGATCCGTATTACATCCTACCTGTCTTGACCACCATGAGCACCTGGATGGTCTTGGAGGTAAGAGGGGTCAACTGGAAGAGTTTGGGGTCAACTGGAAGAG
>NW_008684645.1:2705-2957 GCF_000695815.1 Acanthisitta chloris | reverse complement strand
GTTTGGGGTCAACTGGAAGAGTTTGGGGTCAACTGGAAGAGGTTTGAGGTCAACTGGAAGAGGTTTGGATTCAACTGGAAGAGTTTGGGTTGATTTCAGTCAATTTTTGGCCAATTTTTGGTCTAATTTTGTCCTATTTTTGAGGTGAATTTTACTGAATTTTTGTCAAATTTTTATCCTAAATTTTACCCAAATTTTTCGCTAATTTTGTCCAAATTTTGAGGTTAATTTTGTTTAATATTTGTGTAATTT
>NW_008684645.1:808-2484 GCF_000695815.1 Acanthisitta chloris | reverse complement strand
CCTAGATTTTACCCAAATTTTTCGCTAATTTTGTCCAAATTTTGAGGTTAATTTTGTTCAATATTTGTGTAATTTTTCTTAAATTTTCTGGATTTTTTAGCTAGTTTTGTTTGATTTTTCAGGTTAATTTTGTGAGATATTTGTTAGAATTTTTATAAAATGTTACCCAATTTTCAGCTAATTTTGCTTAATTTTTGAGGTTAATTTTTTCATTTTTCCTTAGTTTTTCCCCAATTTTCATCTCATTTTGGTCAAATTTTTGAGATTAATTTTATGAGGTATTTGTTTATATTTTATGTAGAATTTTACCCAGTTTTTCAGCTAATTTTGTCTAAATTTTGAGGTTAATTTTGTTTTTCCTTAATTTTTCCCCAAATTTTTACCCAGTTTTTCATCTCATTTTGTCCTATTTTTGAGGTTAGTTTTGTGAGATATTTGTTTAAATTTTATGTAAAATTTTACTCAATTTTTCGCTTAATTTTGTCCAATTCTTAAGATTAATTTTGTTGAATTTTTGTCTTTTTTCCATAAATTTTACCCATTTTTCGGCTCATTTTTATCTACTTTTTTCCCCAATTTTTCCATAATTTTTCACCTTATTTTGTCCAATTCTTGAGGTTAATTTTATTGTATTTTTTAACCTAATTTTTCAGCCAATTTTTGTCTAATTTTTTTCTTAAATTTTGTCCGATTTTTGGGGTGGTTTTTATGAGATTTTTGTCTAATTTTTACCCTAATTTTCACCCAATTTTTCCGCTAATTTTGTCCAAATTTTGTGTTTAATTTTGTTGAATTTTTCTCTAATTTGCCCCCAAATTTCCCAATTTTCCCCCCAATTTTTTCCAATTTCCAACCAAATTTCTCTAATTTCCCCAAATTTTTCCCTATTTTTTCCATTTTTTTCCCCTAACTCCTTCCCATCCTTTTCCCCCTTAATTAACCCACCCTTAATTACCTCTAATTAACCTAATTAACCCTTTTTTTCCCAGTTAGGAGCAGAAACTGGAGTGGCCACGCCCGGGGCCGGCGCCATTCGACAAGTTTTGAGGCTCCTCCCACTTCTCTTCCTGCCATTCATCCTCCACTTCCCCTCGGTGAGTGACAGCTCTGGCCACGCCCCTCGGCGCCATCTTGGACATGGCCACGCCCCTTCCAGGCCCTTCTATGGAGAAGCTTTGTCCCCATTGGTTGGTTTTTGGGGGATTTGTTCTGATTGGATGGAGGAATTTTGGTGGGAAAAAGAGGGAAAATTGGAGGGAAGATTGAAATGGAGAATTTGAGATTTAAAATGGAAAATTTTCAAATTTAAATTTCAATTTTAAAATTCAAACTTAAATTTCGATTTTAAATTTTCAATTTTATGTAGAAAATTTCAACTAAACTTTCAAATTAAATATCAAACTCAAATTTTTAATTTCAAATACAAAATTTCATGGTCAAAATGAAAATTTCAAATTTGAAACAAATTTCAATTCTGTGAATCGGAAACTTTAAATTCAAGATATAAATTTTGGGATTTGAAATGAAAAATTTTGGATTTAATTTTCACGTTACGGTTAGAATTGAAAATTTCAAATTTAAATTCCAATTTTCATACCTAATAGGAAATTTTTGATCTTGATGTAATCAAATTTAAACTTTAAATTTTTAATTTAAATTTTTTTAAAAAATTTTTA
>NW_008684645.1:0-603 GCF_000695815.1 Acanthisitta chloris | reverse complement strand
CAAAACTGAAATTTTATATTTATATTGAAAATCTAAGATTTCTATTTCAGATTTCTAATTAAAATTTTAATTTTTTAATTAAAATTTGGATTTTTTTTGTTGATTTTCAGGCCATTTTCATTTATTGGCTGACTTCCCATGTAAATTCCTGTTTAAAAATTTCTGTTCTAAAATTCATACTTAAAACAAAATAGCTTTGAACTTAAAGCAAAATTTCATTTTGAAATTTAAAATTTCCATTAATAGAATTAAAATGTTTGACTAAAAAACAATCTCAAGATTAAATATAAAATTTCAAATTTTAAAGATTTAAGAAGTAATTCAAAATTTCAAATTCAAATTTTAAAGTTAAAATTTCAGAATTAAATTCAAATTTCAAATTCAAATTTTTAACTAAAATTTCAGAAATTCGAATTCCAAATTTCAAGTTAAAATTTTTATTTAAAATTCCAAAATTAAATTCAAATTCCAAATTTCACATTGAAATTTTTAATTAAAATTTCAAAATTATATGCCAAAGTCAAATTTCAGTTTATTTTTAATTAAAATTTCAGAAACAAATACAAATTTGAAATTCAAATTTTGAATTACAATTTCAGAATT
>NW_008684644.1:348-757 GCF_000695815.1 Acanthisitta chloris | reverse complement strand
CCCCGGGACACCCCGAGGGGCACAGCCGCAGCCCCGCGCGGCGGGCGGGACGCAGGTCTGAGTGCCGCACGGCTCTGGAGCACAGGGAGGTCCCACGTGTGTCCCCCACTGTGCGCCTCCGTTTTCAGGCTGACCTCTGAGACTTTAGCACTGACAATTCACAACGCGGGGCAAAGCATGGGGATTTTTTACAAGGCAGGGGATGGGTGGCGAAGTGATGGGTGCTGTGCCAGGGAGGGAGAGGGATGAGCCGGTGGCCGGCGCTGCCGGAAGAAGGGGCTGCTTACCAGCAGCTCTTGGGGTTTGATGGAATTGTCCGTATATATGCACAGCTTCTCGGCTGTGAGGGGGATTGTCTCTTTCAGCTTGGAGGCCAGGAACATGCACACTGCCCCCAGCAGCTGCCGAT
>NW_008684644.1:0-332 GCF_000695815.1 Acanthisitta chloris | reverse complement strand
GGCACCACAGCTAAGAATCTGTCCAAGTAATTCATGGCCAGAGGGAAAACTTCTTCTTCGCACTTCTGCTCTTCACAGACCTGCAAGCAAGGAGCGCAGGGAGGGAAGGATGGAGTGGCAGAGGGGGGTTGGGGGTGGGAAGAGAGAAAGAGACAAGAAGGAAAAAAATAAATGAGTGAACCCTGAAACAGACCACTGCCTCCCTTGCTTTGGCTCCTGCTATTTTTGTTTCCCGGGGAGCTAAATTTTGGGGGAGGGGGAGATCTCTGGAGAGGCTGGAAGGCTGTCAATCGGCTTTCACATTCCTTTAGTTCATTCAGTAAGAAATGAAT
>NW_008684643.1:0-509 GCF_000695815.1 Acanthisitta chloris | reverse complement strand
AAAACCAGGCTGGCCAGTGATAGGCAGGGGAATAGTATGCCAAAACTTGAGGAATGGAGCACTAGTGGGATCATTCAATCTGCTCCACGAGGTGTCAGCTACAACAAACCACACCTGAAATGTTTCTATACTAATGCACATAACATGAGGAACAAACAAGAGAAGGTCAAATCTTGAGATTGGACACAACTGACACAGGAGAAACCTCATGGGATGAGTCCTGTGACTAGAGTGCCATGTTGCATGGTTACAGGCTCTTCAGGAATGATAGGCAGGGCAGGTGAGGTGTTGGAGTGTTGGGGGTGGGGCAGGATGGCATTGTTGGTAAGGGAGGGACTGGAATGTATGGAGCTTAGAGCTGGCAGTGGTGCAGTTGAGAGCTTCTGGGTAAGGATTAAGGGACAAACAAATAATGCGGATGCCATCATGGAAATCTACTAGAGATCACCCAGCCAGGACAATGATGCTGACAAATTATTATCTGAGGAACTAAGAGACAATTCTAAATC
>NW_008684642.1:0-1446 GCF_000695815.1 Acanthisitta chloris | reverse complement strand
TTGGGGGGCCCTGGGGGTATTTTGGGGGGTCCTGGAGGGTCTTTTAGGGTCCCAAAAATTTGATTTTTACTTTTTTTCCCCTTTCTGAACCACAAGAGGTACTTTACTCCCCAAAAAAGGACTTTGCCCTCTCCACCCCCTCCCTGGGACCTCCCCCAAAACACCTCCAAAACCCCCAAAATTGACCCCAAATCCCTCCAGTACCCCCCAAATCTCTCTGAGACCCCCCAGGAACACCCAAATCCTTCCGAGACCCCCCAGGACCCCCCAAATTCCTCCCCCTGTGCCCCCAAACTCACCTTGGACTCACTGCTCTGTGCTGGCCACGCCCCCCGGAAAGGGGCGTGATTGACAGTGCGGGGAGTGATTGACATGTGGGGGAGTGATTGGCACTTGGGGCGTGATGGATATTTGGGGGAGTGATTGACACTTGGGGCATAATTGAGACTTGGGATGATTGACATTTGGAGGAGTGACTGACACTTGGGGAGTGACTAGGGGCGTGAGTGACACTTGGAGGGTGATTGACTCTTGGGAGTTTGAGCGACACTTGGGGTTGGATTGACATTGGTGCCTGATTGGCGCTTGGGGTGTGATTGACACTTGGGGTGTGATGGACACTTGCAAGCATGATTGACACTTGGGGGTATGACGGAAACTAGGAGAATGATTGACACTTGAGGCATGATGGATATTTGGGGGGGTGATTGACATTTGGAGGTGTGATTGACACATGGGGTGTGATGGACATTTGGGAGAGTGATTGACACTTGGGGGCATCATTGACATTTGGGTGTGATTGACATTTGGCAAAGTGATTGGCACTTGAGGCATTATTGACACTTGGGGGCATAATTGACACCTTGGACCTTGATTGACACTTGGGGGCATGATTGAACCTTGAGGTGTGATGGATATTTGGGGCTTGATTGACACTTGGGGTCTTGATGGACACAGGATGTGATGGACATTTTGGGGAGTGATTGACACTTGGGGTGTGATTGACACTTGAGGTGTGATGGATATCTGGGGGTGTGATTGACACTTGAGGTGTGATAGATATCTGGGGGCTGATTGACAATTGAGGCATGATTGACACTTGGGGAAGTGACTGACATTTGGGGATGTGATGGACACTTGCTGGAGTGATTGACATTAGGGATACTGATTGACACTTGGGGGTGTGAGATGGACACTTGAGGATGAGATTGACACTTAGGGGAGTGATTGACAGGGGAGTGATTGACACTTGGGGGAGTGATTGACACTTGGGGGTCCCAAAGAAACACGACTCAATTTCTGAGATAAATATGATCATGTTTACATTAAGTTAGGGGTTAGAGGAGGGGTCAGGGCAGCGTCTCCCCTGAGTGACAGCTGTCAATCAATCGCCCGCAGAGAGTGCTTGAAGGGGGAGGACTTCTCTCTTCGTTCGGGGAGGAGGAT
>NW_008684641.1:0-2316 GCF_000695815.1 Acanthisitta chloris | reverse complement strand
CCGGGCGCCGCAGGCTCTGGCACAGCACCAGGGCACACAGCAGTGCCAGCGCACCCAGCCAGTCCTGGGAGGGAGAGGGAATGGTCAGGGGGCACATCACCCACCTCCCCTGCTCAGAGTGGGCACCCACAGCTATAACCACACACACAACCCCCAGGGGTATCTTAGGGGTGAGCTGGCAGCCCCCCGACCATGGGGGTTTGACTTGCAGAGCACCAGCACATCCCTCCCCAATATGTGAGCCTGAACATACACAGCACTCTGAGCATGGGCACGTGTGGGCACACAGTGCCAGCACATGTGTATACATACACATGCCTATATATGCACACACAAACACACAGAGAAACATATATATGTGTGTGTGTTATATATGATGTATGTACATATACATGTATAATTTATATACATATATACACACACATTATATATATGCTTCTCTGCTATATATATATGTATATATATCAGCAAAGCACGTGTGTACATGCATGTAACATGGTCAACACACACACACACACACACACACACACAGGGCTCTACATACAGTGATGACCTGTACATAGAAACACATATGCACACACAGACAGTACCTCTGTGTGTGTATATACAGATATGTGCACACAGTGCCAGCACACATTTATATACATTTCCCCAAACAGTGGCACATGTGTGTGCTTGATACATGTATAGACACACACACAGAGACATCTATACAGTGTACATACACACAGACACACACACACACATATATATACACTGTGAAACTGTAACACACGATACACATGTGCACACACAGCTATAAATTCATAGCAGCCACCTATACACATATAGACACACTGAGAACGTGTGTATATACATGTATGTACACACACAGTGCCAGCACACACGTGTACACACCCCCAACCCTAAAGCTGTAGCACATGTGATCCCATGTGTGCACACACAGACACATATAGCTATACATAGAGAGCAGCTGTGCATATAGATGTGCAGCTCTAGGTATGCACACGTGTGTGCATACATCTACACACACACACAGAGGAACTACCTGTACATATATACACATGTATGTACACACACACACACACACAGTGCCAGCACATGCATACACCTTCCCCATCCCTCCAGGAGCAGCACATGTATGTGCACACATCTGTAATTGTATGCAGAGAGTGCCTGTACATGTACACCCACACCCAGACACAGAAAACACCTCTGTATGTGTGCATGAATATCTGAACTGATGAGTAAATAACAAATAAACCCATGAAATCTAAATAAATAAGAATGAATACTGCTAAAATGAAGTAATATTAAATAGCTATAAAATAAAAATGTGTGTATATAAAATGAAGATTTATATACAAGAATGAAATAGAAAGTAAAATTTAACAATAAACAAAAATATTATTCATATAAATATGAACAATAATAATAACAACATCATCTAAAAAAGTAAATAATAGCCTCCCTGAAATGATAACTCGAAATACCTCTTTGTGTGGATAGTGTGTATATGCACACACAGAGCACCTGCACAGGCACATGTGTGTGCACACATGAAGACATCAGCGCACATGTAACACACAGAGTATCACCAGTGTGCACACACATCCATAGAAACAGGCACATAGGTACACCTGTACCCCCTGCACTACCATTCCATGTACACACACACACACACACACACATATGTGCACACAGACACACACAGACACATGTATGTGCACTCACACACACAAACAGCAGTATCAGCCCAGGTGCATCTCCACACCCACGCTGAGGTGACAGCACTGATGTATAGATGCATATACACACAGGTGTGCCAACACACAGACACACAGACACACAGAGACAGACACAGACTGACACACAGAGACACTCACACAGACAGAGACACACTAACACAGAGCCTGTGCATGGCATATAACACACACACACACACACACACACACACACACAGACACACACTGAGCCTGTACATGGCACGTAACACACACACAGAGCCATGCACATGGCATGTAACAGATGTACACAGAGCCATGGACATGGCATGTAACACACACAGACACACACACACACAGCCATGGCCATAACATGCAACACATACAGGGAATTATGTACATGGCATGTAACACCCCCCAGAGCTGCACGTGGCATGTAACACACAGAGCCATGCACATGGCATGTTCACACAGCCATACATATGCACGTGGCATGGAACACACGCACAGAGAGCTATGGGCATGGCATGTAACACACACAGACATGCACATGGCACCTTCTACAGACACACACGTACATATACATATACCC
>NW_008684640.1:0-506 GCF_000695815.1 Acanthisitta chloris | reverse complement strand
GTGCAGCTTACAGAAAAAAGAAATTTTAGTGCTCTAAAATACCAGTGGCAGAAATAGAAAAGGAGAAAAATTATCATATCGAATAGTCATGATTTTACATGATGCTGATGTCTCTTATTCAGTCTCTCAGTTCAGTTACCAAACACTCTGACAAATTACAAGGGAAAATGTAATATTATCTGGTTATATTCTAATTACTACACAGTTACAAAACTCTGGAAAATCAGCCTTCTCCAAGTTACAGGATAACTTACATCTTCTTAGCCTGGCACCTCCTAATCCCATGAAGATGCAAGAGGTGAGATGAAACAGCTATTTACACAGTATTGCAAGGAAGTTTCTATTTAATGAGAACCTTGAACAGTTTGGTTTTTTTCTGGAGGTTAAGTCCAAAGCTACCAGTCATATTTGCAAAACTCCACCCTCTCTCAAAGATTTCCAAATGTCACCTGGTCGGTCTCACAGTCCATTGTTCTTCATTATTTTCACCAACTCTAGCTCATCAC
>NW_008684639.1:23710-46775 GCF_000695815.1 Acanthisitta chloris | reverse complement strand
GGTTTGCTTTCAAACCAGCACAGTTACATATGCATTTTTCATTAGTAGTGTAGTGCATTTTCAAGTTAGAATATTAAATATAGGAAGAGAATATATTTTTTTAATTTAAAATACAAAAATATTTCAAATAAAATTTAGGTATTAAATAATTTAGCACAAACAAACATGTGGTTAAAAAACTCAGGTGTGTTTTCTAGGATTTTAATTATTTATGTATATAAATGATATATATAAAACACAGTCTGGTGATGGTCTTTATTTAAAGACAAAAGAAGCATGAGATGCCAACAGAGAGAGAAATGGATGATTTAAAAAGGCTGTGAAATGTAGTTATTAGACTTGAGTGTTTTCAAGATTTGGGGCCACAGGAGACAAAATAAACCAGGAAAAAGAGGTATGGGAGATGGACCAGGTCCCTTTCTGACTTTGTTTTGATTGCTGTATTTTATTGACTTCTTTGATCTCAAAACTTTCTGAATGTGATGCTTTCAACATATTGAATTTTCAATTGCATTGAAAGGACAATAAGGACCTGGCTTGAAACTATTAATCATCCTGATTTTTTATTGTGGCACTGTCTCAGCTGTACTCAAGTCCTTAGTGTACAAAGTGTGACAGAAATACTAAAACATGAGAAAACTAATAAGCTAATAAATCCATCAGGTTCTACAAATCTTATGTAGCAGGTGGAAGAGAAAAATGGACGGTCCTATTCTTGCAAGACATATTGAAAATCTATCTTAAGGCTGACAGCAAACATCATTGTGTAACAAGCCAGAATAAAAGGCATTTATTCCTTTCTCTTTCACACGGTTTCTAACACTGTTATTTTATTTTCATAAATAAGAATCCAAAATTATAAAAGTATTTTTATTTTCCCTATAGACATAAATTTATGAAGATAGAATATTTGTTCCATCATTGTGAAGGAGAATATTCCTCACACAAGAGATCAGATTATGATAATTATGGAACATCTAAGGGATTACCACAATATAACAAAACTAAATAGGTGGGAAAAATTCTAGTTGCTGATGGACTATGGTGTTTTTACCTCACCTGTTAATGGAACTTTGCTCTTATAAAGGCACTTTAGTTGTAAGGAGAGATATCTGAAAAGTGCTTTAAATGTGTTTAAAATTTTGTTACACCTCCTATAATGTATAATGCACAATACAATTATCACCTTGTAAAATAACCCTATAATAAGGTTCTGTGACCAAGATATTCTACATGTTTAGAAAATATTTTCTTTTGAAAGTGAAAATGCTATCAATTTTACTACTGGCACAGGGATTTACTATGACTGATCTTTTGTTGGTGCTTTAAATGATGTATTAATCATCCTAATTATATGTATCTTCTTCAGAGAATTCACATATGAACAGCTGTGTCAAATACCTCCTAGTGGCTATTGAACTGTTAGGCTTTCACCAGCCTAATGTTACATATTACTTAGAGCAGTAACTTTACCTTAAAACATAACAGCTTTCAAGTCTGAAGGGGGCATGAGAATAGACATTGTCAAGATTAGGGTGCTTCATCTAATTTTTTCCTCTATTGAAACTTTAACTCCTTTATTAGATCTCTTTATGACACCTGATGAGATGTATCTCAGAGTCCTGAGTGAATTAAGCTGATGTAGCTGCAAAGCCACTCTCCATGACATTTGAAAAATCATGGTTGTTTGTGAAGTCACAGGTTATTTAGGAACTGCTTCGTAAAAGGAGGAAATCTGCATTTTGTACCTAAACGTGCATCTTTTAGGTGGTAACCCAACTTTCTTGCAGTTTTCATGTGACCTGACAGCTAGCATTAATGTTAAGATGAACAATTTCTACTCAGCTTGTTTCCTTTCAACAATATTATGGGACTGCTTGAGGATTCTTTTTTTTTTAATAGCTTAATGTTTGTTCCTATGACTTTTGTTATTTCTCCTGTGAGTGTTAAGAACTTCAGTTGTCTCAATAAGCTTTTCATGCCTCTCATCAACCATTAGAGATGAATGAAAAAGCAAAACACATAAGAATCATTTCTAAATCCCATAGTCCTGTCATCTTTTCAATCGCTTCATAATAATCAACGCCATACATACTATTGCTTTGAAGCACTTGGTTCTTACGAAATATGAGACAACATTCATCATACACATAAAGGAAATGCATGATTATTACTCCTTTTTTAATGGGAAAAAGGAGTTAAGAACATAATCTACAATCACTGACCACTGATTCTTTCAAAACAAAGATACCCTGGCAGTCTGAATGACAGTGATATTTCTACCAGTAGAGTAAAAAGACATAACCAAAAGCAACTTAAACTCTAGTGCATTACATTCTCACAGAAAACAGAATTTAGTATGGATATGTGGTGATGTCTTTTGAAAAAAAATACGCTAAATCCAACTGCTTTTCCAAATATTTTGAGAAAAATATCTTAGAAAATAAATGTTTCTAGATCTGCTTCAGAAAATCACTGTTGTTTATATGTTTCAAAACAAACTTTCACAAAATTTAATATTCTTTCATTGTTTAAAAAATTGCTTTGAATGTAATATATTCATTTTGTCAAGTTAACATTTCAAAAACTTGTCCAACTTCATTCTTTCTAAAAGTTCATTTTCAAGCCTTGAACAATCACCCAGCTAGCACAACTGCTTCTTTGAGTGATCACATAGCTTCTACCATGAACATATATTTACCTTCACAATGTAGATGTCAGAGAAGAAAATACAAGCATGTTATTTAAGTAATGGAAGACTGTCACACAGAGGATTTGTTCAAAGGGAACTGAACCTTTGTATCATACAGCAAAGTCATCACCCAAGAAACATTCTTCACGTTCTAGTTCATAACAGCTAGAACAACAACTTGATGTCCATTGACTATTCATACTGATATTGTGAAGTTTAGTAACCTCAGAAGTGAATTTACTCTAAACTACACATATGCAGCTGTATACTACAGACTTCAATTTTGACCTTTGAGCATGGTCCTTTATTTTTTGTAGTCTGTTGTGGTTCGTTTAACCCCAGCCAGCAACCAAGAGCCACACAGCTGCTCACACACTCCCCCACCAACAGGATGGGGGAGAGAATCAGAAGGGTAAAAGCTAGAAAAGCTCATGGGTTGAGCTAAAGACAGCTTAATAGAGAAAGCAAAAGCTGCACACACAAGCAAAGCAAAACAAGAAACTAATTCACTGTTTCCCACAGACAGGGGGTGTTCAGCCATCTCCAGGAGAGCAGGGCCCATCACGATTAATGGTCCTTGGGAAGACAAGCGCCATCACTCCAGATGTCCCCCCTTCCTTCTCCTTCCTCCCACCTTATATACCGAGCATGATGTCATATGGTATGGAATATCCCTTTGGTCAGTTTGGGTCACCTGTCCCAGCTGTGTCTCCTCCCAATCTCCCATGCATCCCCAACTTCCTTGCCAGCGTGGCAGTATGAAACGCAGTAAAGACCTTGCTCTGTGCAAGCTCTGCTCAGCAATAATAAAAACATCTCTGCATTATCAACCCTGTGTTCAGCACAAAACCCAAACATAGCTCCATACTAGCCACTATGAAGAAAGTTAACTCTACTCAGCCCAAACCAGCACATAGTCACATAGACATTTATGCAGTATGTGAAAATATCGGGGGTTTGAACTGAATTTTCAGGTATGCAGTTCATGGGTTTCTTTCTGCAGTCAATATACACACATAAATATTAATACAAATTTCATTGTGTATACAAGTGAAATGTACTTTTAGCTTAAAATAATATAAAATCATCTATTATTTCATGTCCTGATATGTTTTATTGGGTGCAAATGGCAATGATGCAGTAATGAGAGTCAGTGACAGGAGTAAAGCTGAGTCCAGGAAGCAGGGAGGAGAGGTGTTTGGCTCTATGTATTGAAATGTTTGTCATCTTTGTTTCCCAGTAACCTGAATCAGTAAGTTGATTTTTTTTCCCAATAATGGTTAGGAAAGCAATTATTGATTAATATTGTTTCTCTGTGAATGGAGCATGCTTTTAAGTGTACTTTTCAGAAACAGAAGAAGCAGATAAATTTTCTTCATTTTTCCATACAATATAAGACACTGCAGTGGCATCAATAAAATGTTAGACCTAAAAATGTATTTACACTTATAATATTGGGTGGGTAAAGTGAAAAATGTTTTAAGGTAACATCACTAAATATTATTTACCCCACTCCACATACTTTCCAATGTCTCCTTCTTCATCTCTAATATGATCACACCTGAAAGCAGTTCACCATTCAGGGCACATTTTTAATTTTCCATAAGCTTCCTAATTGTTGAGGATGGACAGCAGAGTAAATATATAACAGAAGTGAAAATAATAAAATCATTCTTTCTTTCAATGGTCTGTATAGCATCATTTTTGCTGACACTTTGTAATGTTTGACCTTTTACACTGACAGGATGTTCACCACTGCAGCTTTATAAAGACAACTATCTCATCTCAGAAAAAATGGAAACCAGGCATTCAAGACTGACTTGCATTTGTCTCTGAATCAAATTGTCATTTTAGCTCTGTTAGTGTCTGTTATCAAGTCTGGGCAAGCAGTTATTCTGTAGGCTGGTTCATAAAACTTTGAATTTTTCAGAAAGTCCTTGAGAGCTAATTCAGTGGGTTTATCTAACTAAAATTCATGTATATAAGTGAATTATATAGAATCTTGGTAGCTAGTAGTTGTAATAAACATTCAATTACAATCCATACAATCCTTTTAACTTTGCAAAGTGCTTCATGTATCCATTCATTTCTACTGATGTATTATAATCCCTGTTTAGTTCCACTTACATTTATGGGAAACCCCTCATGGGAAACCCCTCATGGTGTAAAAAAACAGGATTAAGGTATGATTCAGTGGGAATTACTTTAAGGATCTGGATATCTGAAACTCTGCTATAAGAAGCCTAGGGTCAAGCCAGTAAGGAAACCTGGGCTGACTGTGAGCGTGGGATGTGCAGCTACGAAGTCTTTGGTCCCAGCTCAGGTGGTGCAAGGGTGAGTGACAGGGAAGTTTCCTTAACAGATGTGTAAAAATTGTGATTTATAAGACTTCACTAGTTTCTTTGAGGAAAATTAGATATAATCAGATATTTTTCATCATGATTATATGTGAAGGTAAAAGGAAAATTCCAATATATTATACAGTATTTACAGTAGAGAAAGTTTTGAAGCACAGTGCTTTTTGTAACAAGTAGAACTGGGCAAAACTTAATGAATAATACTAATAATTTAATATATTTTCCTCATTTCTTTTCTTTTTTAAGAATGAAGATTGTCTAGCAATGAACTTCATATTGTTTGAACTTATTTAATATATAGAAGTATTCTTAGGTTGCTTTGATGAATTATTCAGTTATTGCAGGTAAAATTCAAATGGAAATATCTGAATGTATATATATACAGGGATTTTGCTTTTCTTTACATATTGACTTGAACAATTAATGAAGTTCACAAATTTCAAGCTCAGATTTTACATAGCTCTCGGTTAATAACTTGATTTAACATTATTTTTAGCAAACACTTTGTTTTCTATTGTTCTAATCATAGCTGTTTAGACAGACAAATTCAAATTCAGGCTTCTTCATTGAACAGAATGCATCCGCAATAAATAGCATATCTACACAACCAGAAGAATGGAGACCAAATTTGTCTCTAACATAACTGCATGCTTAGAAGTAGAAAATTTCTTCAGTACAGAAAGTTGTGCTGCTTCTCACATAACACATACTCTAGTTTAGTAAATTGAAATGGAGAAAGTATGATTTCCTGGAAGTTGACATTGTGGAATCTCCTTTCTATGGGAGTCTCAGAATGAAAAATTAGGATACACATATTTATTTATAACTTAATATTTTCAATGTCTCAGCTGATTCTTTCTAAGGCAATAGATTGTTGTATTTCTCAGTGATGGTACATATTTAAGCATCTCAGAGACTTAGATCCCTGAGTCTCATTTCCTGGCATGATTAATAGTTGGAGCTTAAAGACCTATGTAATTATTTTATCTGAAGATGCAGATACAAGGCTGAGGTATTGAACTGATTGTTATGGATTCTAAGTAGAAGCATTAATGAAGGACTACATTCTGTTGACTACACCTGAGGGGCTTTTGGTAAGCAACTAAATCAGTAAATGAGTTCTCATTAAACATAACAAGCAGCAAGTGCTGGGAATGAATCAGGTAAAAATAGGTTGGCTATTCTACTTCAGCTAATTGCTCTCCTGACAAGCTGTTTATTTGGGTAAGGTCTTGAAAACTATTTCTGTAGCTCCAGCATAAAGTTATTAAAGGAATGTTCAGTCCTTGAGCACTATATGTCAATCCCACTGTGATTTTTAGCATAAAAAATGTTTTCTTTTGTCACATGTACCTCTAATTTCTTCTAAAAATGTTTTTGAGAGTAATGGGATGAAGATGGATATGTACCCTATTGGGTTTTTCTGTGTTCTGGGACTTCTCCATCTAATCAAAAACATTTTAATTAATAATGGATCTCAGTTCTGCTCTTTCTTAGAATGTTTTCAGTCTATTAAATTATTCTATTTCTTACTTTTTTTCCCCCCATGCAAAGGTTAGGCATTAAAAACATAACCTGTTTTAATACTTTTCTCCACTATCTCTGGGAATGATGCAGACTATCATAACACTGTTATATTTGTTTATCTTTTATCCATTTCAGTGGTAATTACTTATTGCATTCTAAAGAACTGTAGGGTTTCCTGACTTTTCCTACTTTGTCTCATTTACAATTGTAGTTATTTGCATGTTTATCAGTCAGTTAATAATGGACTATTTAAATATTTATGTGTGTTCCATAGGGGTGTAGTGCATACAGAAAAGCCACAGATCTTTTTCAGCTTTTTCTGATTATAATATTTTTTTAAAAAAAAAGGTCAAAGATATAAGTGTAATATTTCTATGTGGCTGAAATTTGACAGAACTAGTTTATCCAGTAAATGGGAATAAATAGATATTGCATCATACTTAATATATTCATGCTTTCTGTCATTTTCTTCACCATACTTACCTATGTTTGAGATACGAGATAAATTTTGTCTGCATACAGTTCTCTGAGACATTATTAATTCTTCAGTGATCATCACCATTCTAACTTTTAGAAGTGTTTATAACAGTCTTTCTGTATGAACAACATACCTATCAATTAGAGATGAAATATTATAAGGAACAGCACTGCAAGGAATATTGTCAATAAAGTATGCTTAGGTCTTTTATGCTTTTCTAAGTTTGTTCTGTTGTCTTTCTGCCTACATTGCCAATGGAATTTAGGAAGATATTTGCTAGACGAAAAGAAAATACATTCTTTGAGGTTGACTCCAATGTTTATATACTGGAGTATACTGTTCATACCCAATACCTCCAATGACTATACCAGTTTCAAATGACTATCAGGGGAGTCTGGCTCTGGTTTGACTGTCTGTACTACAGATATCTTCATTTAATCTAAAAAATCTCACTTTACATATCCAGGTTCAGAAGAATTTATCTTGGTTTGAAATAGGCAAGTATGGCAAATGGGAAGGACTGTGGGAAAAGGCACTGGAATAATTTGTCCAGGTAGGTGGTGGAGTCATCATCCCTGGAAGTGTTTAAGAAGCATCTGGATTTGTCACTAGAGGATATGGTTTAAGGTTTAGGGGTTACAGCAGAGCAGCAGGTTTATGGTTGGACTTGATGATTTTAGAGGTCTCCTCCAACTTTGCTGATTCCATGATTCTATGAAAACATGGCTGTATTTTATACAGAATCACACAGAATCGCTAAGATCAGAAAAGACCGCTGAGATCATCAAGTCTAACTGAAGACCTAACACTATCATGTCAACTAGACCATAGCACCAAGTGCCATATCCAGTCTTTTCTTAAACATCTTCAGGGACAGTGACTCCATCACTTCCCTGGGCAGCCCTTTCCAATGCCTAATCACTCTTTCGGTAAAGAAATTCTTCTTAATATCCAATGTGAATTTCCCCTGGTGCAGCTTAAGACTATGTCCTCTTGTCCTGTCTCTTGTTAGCTGGGAGAAGAGGACAAGCCACACCTGACTACAACCTCCTTTCAGGTAGTTGTAGACAGTGATAAGGTCACTCCTGAGCATCCTATTCTCCAGGCTAAACAACCCCAGTTCCTTCAGCCAGTCACAGGACTTGTGCTCCAGACCCTTCATCAGCTTAGTTGCCCTGCTCTGGACAGGCTCCAGCACCTCAGCATCCTTGTTGGAGTGAGAGGCCCTGAACAGGACACAGTACTCAGTTCTTCAGCACCAGCTTTTTAAAAGAATAGAATCAGAAAAATAATTGTTCATTACTATGGTGAATTCCTTGCATCCATGCACATGGTTTCTTATTTTGCAGGTAGATCCCCAATGCATCTATAGCCATTCCTAAGTGGTTTTGTTTTAGTTCTGTTTCTCAAGAGCAAATGGCATATACAAACACTAGCTTGTTAAATAAAATACATTCTTCTTTCTTGACTTGTTGCATGTTGAAAATTTAAACTAATTCCCTTATCATTTATATCCCCTAAGCAAATTTCTTGAAGAGAATTTTCCTCTTTAAATGTACAAGGAAATGAGACATGAGTTGCTTTGCTCTGGGTAATATTTAAGCTTAAGATTGTACAAGGTACCAGTTTTTACAGCTATTGTTCCTTTCTACTCCCATGTATCATTTGATGATCTCTACTATCAGTTTTTATGGTTTAGCATACCTTAACTGTGCCAACTCAAAGTTATATCTTTAATAATTTTTTCATTTTTTTTCTAAAGTGCAGTCTTATGCTTGTGTGTGGGAGCATATTGTGGTTTTGTGATGCAATAGTAAAGTTACTGCTTGTCATTCATATTTAATTTTTTTTCCAGTTGACATAACCCTTTTAAATGTTTGAAATGCCTAGTAATGGCAGCATCTTCTGGTACAATATGGTCACAAGAAGACAATACTACTTCCTTTTATACTTGATTCAACTGTATGTCTTTGATTCCCTTGAATCTGATGTCAGAGACTCTGAAGTCAGTGACGTAGAAGAGGGTAATTAAGGCTGCCTAATGTAGACAGCCAGGGGAAATACTAGAGTTAGTCAGTGTATCTCTTTAGGCCTACTGGCCACAGAAATTACATTCCTTCTGCACATAATCTCCTTCCCCCTCAAAATCTGTTCTATATAGGTTATAATCAGTGATTTGAACATCAGCCAAACCACCTCATCAGATTTCAGCAATAGTGGATAGCTGAAATGTGTACTCATGGATCAGCAATTTATAATTGCTATAATTTATTATAGCAATTATATTTATATTTAAAAAAGTCTTGGATGTTAGGAAGATATTTTTTACAGAAAGAGTAATCAGACATTGGAATGGGCTGTCTGGGGAGGGGGTAGCTTCACCATCCCTGGAGGTTTTCAAGGTGAGACTGCATGTGGCACTTAGTCTGGTAATGAAGGTAGGGTTGGGCTTGGTGATCTTCGAGGTCTTTTCCAACCCGATTGATTCTGTGATTCTATGATTCTATCATGTGGGCTCCTGAAAATGAGTTCTTATTTGAATGTGTTTTTCCAGCTTGTATCTTGTACTTTTTAAAACAAAGCAGCAATATTTATCTCATCCTCCATGCTTTTTAATTACTGATAAACTTCAAACTAAGTGATCAAGGACTATTGATAAATTGATGATGCCTAGGCCTATAGCTATGCAAATTAAATTGAATTGCAAAACAGAAAGACCACAGTGAGATTTTCAATAGCTACTTTTAGGATTCCCTCTCCACTCATCTCTGCTAGAGCGCAGCTGTAAGAAGACTTCAGCACACAGCGTGGGGACTCAGGCAACCTGGTCACACATTCCATTCAGAGTATAGAGTTGACACTGCTGGAAGACAGAAATTAGTTAAATAGACCAGGAAGTACTTTTACAGACATTTGCTGAAGAGAGAAATGCACTAAAAATAGCATTTTATATCAGATTCCAGAAAATTTCTTCTGTACTTTGATAAATTTTCCTTTTATTCAGAAGGTCTTTAGAAGTAGACAGTGAGGTACCACTATTGTTTGAACAACTTGTTGGAGCTCCTTTTCTTTCTCAATAATGTTACATATGAGAGCCTTTCTAAACTCAATGCATATGCACAGTCCACTGTGCTTTGTCTCTCCCAGTCACACTCACTAACATTGCATCCATTTAAAATTCTCACACTATATTTAATTTTTACCAGCAAGTTTGTACTTAATCTGCATTTCTGGACCTTAGGTTTCACAATTAAGTTGCATTATGTAACTTTGTCAATAACGTTTTCTGAAGATCGCTTTTCAATTAGAAAAGCTGCAGTTATGTTCAGCATGATGTCTTCATTCAGTCTTCAAGGTTACAGTACCTTTGGCATTAATTAATAGGCTCCTGATTCCTAGATGAAGAGTGAAATGATTTTCTGGCAGCCCTGGAAGAAACCTTTTGGCAATTCAGTTACTGAAAACTGTGCTGGATTTTTTAGGCAATTATTTAGTTAACAGACATTGCTCTTGAAGTGCCTCATTCTTTCTGAAGAGGGAAGTTTCAACATCTCTATTTGAACATAGATATTAGGGGATGTGGATTTTCTATGAGCATTTCCTTTAAATCTAAAACTATGTATCTATAAATCACCTCTGTAGAAATACAAAAACAATGGCCCAAATTCTCACATAACATTAGTAGTTGCACCTCCTGTAGTTCTGGCTCATTTCAGTAAGTGACAGTATGCCAGCTGAAAGTCAAAAAAACTAATCATTAATGCAAATGCAATCTTAACAAAATGCTTTTGATATTAAAAATCTTAGTATTTTTAAATAAATATTGGTAGGAGTAGAGGACAGGCTTCAGTATCTTCTTGCTGCTTTGAAGGGCAAACAGGGAAATACATCTCAATAAACCATTACTGATGTATCTTTGGAATAATCTGTTAAACTATGAAAACATAAGGTACCCTTAGGTGTATAAACTATACACGTCTCTACTAATTCAAAATCTGAAAGGAAAATATGTGAAGCTCTCAAGCCTGCAGTTTCTGAAAAGTATCAAATTTGTGACAGAAAGATTGATATGGGGTTTGTATTCTCAGCATTAATCCTAGTTACCCAGAGGAATATGTAAAGAAGACACTTTATGTTCTAAAAGTAAAATTTTGAAAACTTGCTAGAGCTTAAAACTTAGGTGAAAAATATTATCTTTCTCATATCTTTTCCAAAATAGGAAATGGATATTTGATTATGAAGCCTCAATTATGAAAACTAAAGTTGAACTTTCATGATTGATTACTAAATAATTACTAAATAATACTGAGGATCTAGCAAAGAAATTTGCTCAACTGAGGGAAGAGACTATATAGCAAATGATTTGATAGGGGCTTTGTGATGATTTAGCAAAAATCATCAGGTTTAGAAATTACAGTATGCAGGTCTCAGGACAGAAAGTCAATAGCAAGCTTGAAGATTTCAATCTTATGAGTTCAAGGAAAATATTTCTGGTAATCCCCAAATGACATTTCATTAGAGAAATTGCTCATCATGGACATCTGCTAGAAAATCCAGGAATTGTTAGAACTTGCATGCCAAGTGACTCATAACTGGCATTTGATCCAGTTTGTCAATAGATTTTGTAAAAGGACAAAGGGCACATGCTACCTGCTTTGATGTCAAGTTGCAAAATTTGTATAATTTCCAAAGTTTGTGTATGCTACTTGTTGTAGAGTGATCTGTGTGAGCAGGGTGTTGAAAATCCATATTTCTTGCTGCTGAGTTACTCAACTGGGAATCACTCCATGAAACATGAGACCTTTTTACATTGGGAGCATGAATAAGAATGGTCTGTAATGTTTCAGTGTCATGGCTTCCCTGTAAAAATGTATACAACAGAATTCTGCAGACTAAAAGTGAATATTCATGATCACACTACGTTGGTATCCAAAGATATATATCTGTAAATATATCTATACATCTATATTTTGTAATATGGTTGCAATATGCTGAAAAAATACTCATGATGATGCTGAGTTTCAGTTGCTCATGTAGTTCTAGAACAGGAAATGTATATAGGATATTTTTCTTTCCAGTTTGTATTTTGTTTTCTATTGGAAGAATTGAATTTCATATACTATTTGATATGCACAGATCTTGCTTCTTCTATTCAACAGGCATTATCTCCATCCACAAGTATTCTAGCTTTCCTCTTCTTTTCTTTCCGACCCACAGGAGAAGTGTGTGGCGAACAGCTGGGTCAGTGTTTGACTGTTGGCCAAGGTGAATCCACCACCCCTAAAATTACTAAAACAAATTATCTGTTTTTTCTGAGTATTTTTTAAAAAATAAATTCATTTTACATAATAAATACACAAGAATTAAAAGGCAACCTTCTTTTCAAAGTTAGATCACTTGGAAGAGAACTAAGGCAAATTATTTCATTACCTTCCCCCTTGGCACATGACAGTGATTCAGTACTTAGCATCCTTACTTTACATTTAAGAGAGTCAACAAAATTGTGTGATTTCTGTGTCCTGACAGATTTTACCAGAAGTATTGAAACCTCACAAGATATTTCAGGGAAGTTGCCTGCACAGATTGGTATGGATAAAGAAGAAACTTTGCTTACCTTGACCTTCATGAACCTAATGAGATATTTGTGTCTGCTTTTCAGTTTGGCTGGTATTTTTTTTTCCTCTGGGTGAATGTACCCTTATCCCTACATAATAAGTAGAATACAAAGAAAGTTGAATCAAGGCAGATAAATGATAATGAACCTTTATAAAAGCAATTGTTTATCTTTCAACCCAATGAGGGAAAAAGAGTAAAAAAGTTGTGTGGAACATTGCATGGTGAATGATAGATGGAGAAATAAAATGAAGGACACAGTGGTTTGTTTCAGCACATTCTCTATGATGAGGCAGTACCACCAGACACTGGAAAGAAAGCTGACATAGGTTGGTAACACAGAAAAGGTACAGAGTTTAAACATCAATGTATTATATGCTAAGTAACTTTCATTTAAACTCTTGTAATATGAAAGAATAGATAGTCCGGGTTTTGATTTAAAACTTCTCAGAATATTTCAACAGATTTTTTTATTCCTTTTGTTAGGTTCCATAAAAACTAAGGTAGAAATTAAGTCTGCCAGAAAATGTATAATAAGACTATAGACAGATAGAATAAGAGTTTAAATGTTTTAACAGATGAAACAGTTCAATGAATATAAATACAGAATAAAGATGATTTTGATGGGTCTTTATCACACAAGGCCATGTTCATCATAAATTATAAGCTACAAAAAAGGATTTCTACAGTCAAAAGACAAGCCTGTTTGTATCACTAATGAATGATGAACAACAGAGACACAAAGCCCAAATCTCAATATGAAGAATAATGACAACTTTGATACATCTATTACACAGGCATCTATATGCTTTGTAAAATATGTAGAATTAGAAAGACAAAGAATTTTATTTTAAATCCCACAAGAAAAGCCTTTATGTGATTAAAATTTAGTGGTTTGCTGTAATAATTTTGAAATGAAATGAAACTACTTAAAACTCAGAAACAAGTAGATCACAGGCTTAATTAAAACAAATCAGAGTGAAAAGGAACTCAGCATTAATTTATTCTAGAGTGCACTTATCGGCACTTCATGAATAATGTATTATTATTTCAGTGAATGCTGTCATATATTACATATCATATACATAGTATATCCTCTCTTTATATGTTGATTCAAGACAGGAATCTTCCAAAATTTTGTGCCCCAGTATCCATTTCAACAGACATAAAGAACTATTAGAGGCAACCATCAAATAACTGCTTAACATTTGCTAAAAGGTGTCTTGACAGTAAGAGTTTTCCTTTTAACCCGATAGCATGAAACTCAGTTTACAGGGAGCAGCATATACTGTGAGAGCAGTCAGTGTTTGGTCTGACAGACTCACAAAAAGACAGAGCATTCATCACCAGCTCACTGGAGAAACATAGACTCACTCTCTAAAGAGAAAAATGGAATCCTGTTTCTGGTCTGGAGCTGATAGAGTAACAATGAGGGAGAATGCTTAATTCAGAGGAATAATGACTGTAATTTACAGATGATAATCTAATTTACTGTGTTTGCTTAAACTGTCAGGAGAAAGTAAGGTTGACAGGCATGTGGAATCTGCAGACTCACCTTTACAGTCTGTCCTTGCCTTACATCATGTTTGCCTGTACTCTCATAGCAGCGCAATTGCTAAAACAGAATTTTTGGAGACCTGACAGTTTTCTGTGCAGTCATTGGACTGCTTACTTTATAAAAAGTCCTTTACAAACTTCAGAGGGGTAAAATGATATGTTGTCTGATTCCACTAAGAAACACGGTTAAATATACATGGCACCAAATGTAGAACCATTGCCCTTCTATGATACTACAGAAAGTGAACAGTTATATACAGTAAAGATGGTGTTCAACAGCACACACCTATATACCTGAATATTTTCTAAGTCTAAGCTAGTAAACTCAGGCTCACTCTACAGTTAAAGGAGAGAAATAAGGGTAGTTCCTCTCACTTGAGAATGGTTATTACTCTCCAGAGGCCATAGTTGTTGCAGTATACTTGTACCACAGGAATGCTTATTAAAATTTCTGTTTATTTCAAAATACCTGCTTCATCTGTGAGAAATTAGAGTTTTCAGCAAAATAGAATTTTTATAACAGTATCATATTACTGTGTTAAAAAAATTTCTACTTTTGTTTTGATAAAAAATGAAAAAAATTTAAAATTGAAATGTGTCAAATTCTTTCCAGGAGTGTAAATTATGGCCTCGTGTTAGACAGCCTCCTATGACTTGTAGATCCCTGGGGAATTGTCTTAGTTTTACTTACAAAGCTAGTTTCAGATTAATTCTGATTATGACTTTTAGATTTCAAATATAAGATCAGTGAGCTAGTATATTATAGATATTAATCAAATCAGATTTGGTTTAAAGAATTTTTCATTCATTTGTACTCCCTGGCAAAATAAAAAATAATACCATGGAGAAGTTACCCTAGGACCGGAATTGTGGAAATGCTTAGATGAAAAGCAGGAAATGAGTTGTCCTTCTGTTTTGATAACTTCAGGAAGCTGTTGTCATATATTTGCATGCCTTCTGGCCTCATGACATGGACAACAACCACATCTCTACAATCCTTAACTCTGAAGACTAATTCTGTTGTGCTAAATATGCTCCTAAGTGTATGCTCATAAATAACAGCCACTGAAGTTGGTAGAAGTTTTGAAGTTCCCAATTAACCCTTGTTTGGAGGTCAAGAAGTTCTTAGGTGTTTCCATTGCCTTCTCAGTTCCAAAGGCTTGTATTCTCTGTGATGTTCTGCCTCCTGAGGAACTCTTATGAGACTTTGATTGGGTGAATTCACAGATTGCTTGAACCTCAGCTTTCGTTAAACAGGTAAATACATGAGTGTAACAACAGTGATAGTGTTACTCTGGTTTTGTCATCTGCCAAATTGATGTATCTCTTGTAAGGTTTTGCTTAGAAACAACAGTAAAGACTAAGGAAACAAATAACCAAAGTCAAGATATGAAAAATATTTTAGAGAGAGGTTCTAAACATCTATGGAAAAGATTTCTTTCTGAATGCTTTAAAGTAAGGTTTTGATATATACCTTTAGGGAATAATTTAGATACAGCTTGGAGAGAGAAGTAGGACCTTCTAGCCTTACTGTCCATGATTTCATGGAAATGATAATACAGGCTGTGATAATACAGGCAGTTATGCGGGATATAATACATAATTTTTAATATTTTTGTGGGTTTTTTCCTTTTGTTCAAGATTCCCAGTTACGTGTAATTCTGTAAAATTTGAATGATAATATTTCATTTCCTGAATAATTTTGTATCTAGGATTGTGAAAGAGTGAAGAGTTAAGATTATTTTACTATCTGCCCAAATATTAATATTTCTTCTTTATGTTAGAAAAATAGACCTGTTTTACTTATTATTGAAGGCAGAACTATCAGCACACTGGGACAAAAAGGGTGTTGATTTTAGTTAGAATTCTATTGTAAACACAAATATTACCGTTCTTTTTGTATGTGGGATAAAGTCAGACATGTTAGACACTTAGAGCCTCTCTTCAGAGTGGTAATAATTTTTTAACAGCAATATCTCACTTTTTTCTTTCCTTTTTTTTTTTTTTTTGTAAAAATGAATGTCTGTCATAAAAGAAGAAGCAGGAAGCTCTCAGTCTATTTTAGCATACTTTGGTGTACGCTATTCTAAGTGTGCCTGTTATTTTTTATTGGAAACATTAAACAGGAATCACTTGGAAGTACATATGTTTTCTGTTGATTGAAGAATGTTACTTTAATGGACTTTGGCCTGAATGATATTTCAAAATTGTTTTTTAATCAATTTTAAGCACTCTATGCATTTGATATTTGAACTTGACCAGCTGAGTCATGTGTCATTGCCAGGTCTTTGTGTACAATCTAACTTGAAACATTTACTTACCCACTGGTGCCACCTTTTTCTCTAGCATTATTGTGCCTTCCAGGACTTCAAATAGTTTGCTTCTTTCTTCCAATCTGCTGTTTGAAAACAAAAGTACAAATATTAAAATATGCATTTCTGAGACATCCAGTCACTTAAGAGGAAGCTAGGTTGCCTCAACAGATGCTTCATTTTTCAGAAGGACTAGCAAGCGTGTGAATATCAGAACCTGATGTAGGTTTCATGGGGAAAGAGCAGCAGACATTGCTTGAGCTGAAACTGATCAACTGGTAAACCTGCTAGAGACTCAAAATCTTCTTGGAAAAAGATATCAAAGCTGAACGTGAGTAGAATTGATGTGGATCAGACTCTTAGAAACATTTTATACTTTTTCAGGCTTGAAATAGCCAGGTATCAAGAATTTATAGATATATAGTAACCTCAAAGTTGCTCTAGGATGCCGATATGACCAGTTTTTGAATACATCAGGATATGTCGATTTCTTTTCACTTGTATCTTATGCTATCACCTCAGAAGGAAGCCCTAGGAGAGCTGCAGTTTTGCATGCCTGTATATGTTGTAAATCTTTATTGAAATCTCATGCAAATTGAAACCTGCACCTGGTTCATCTACATTCTCAAACAGTCCAGTATGTTTCAAGTTGCAGTTTCAGTAAAGAAGAATGTATGACAAAACCATGTTGGCTTTATCTTCCTTGAGCAGAATTTCATAGTTATAAAGATAATGGATATTTTTTTCAAAGTCTCTGTTTTTCCATATTGGGCCATTGACATTTTTATAGCTTCTTCAGTTGATTTTTCAGCTGTCTCCTGATTTTGCTTTTTTCTTTAATTCCATTGCTAAGTCGTTTTGAGAGAAGCTCTATGGTCCAAACTGTAACCATTCTTTTATGTCAAACAAAAATGGCTGGTTTTGAAGACCAGTGATGTTTATTACCTGCTTTCAAGTGATAGATGTTTAATGAGTTTTGATGATTAACCAACATTTCAGGTAGTAGGGTATTGAAAATATGTTTTTGCTACTGTCCTTGTACAAGTTTTTCTCTATTTTTTTACAGTGTATTTTTTTAATTTGTTTTATGGTGATTTAGTGCAACAACCTTTTAGTACCTTTTTTTTCCCAAGGTCAATTTGTACAGAAATTTTCTTTGATTTTGTCTAATATTATTCTGTTATTATTGTTTCTCTTTCATGGAGGGGTCTCTGTCTCTTTTCTTTTCCCTTCTGAGACAAAAAGGGAAAAATCACATATGTGATGAATACACATATATAACAATCAAACAAATGATACTGTTGTGTTTTGAAAGTTCTGGTTTGGGCATCTAATTCACTAATATGTACTTTTGTAAAATATTATGTAGAATGTTTTGTATAGTAGTTCTAATTAGGTATAATAAAAAAGGGTTTTGTCATAGTCTTTTTATTCTCCGGTAATAAAAAAACCACACTTTTAAAGTTCATCAGAAAGGGACTCGGGAGTGCTGTTGGACAGCTGGCTCAATATGAGCCAACAGTGTGCACAGGTGGCCAAGGAGGCCAATGTCATCTTGGCCTGTATCAAGAATAATATGGTCAGCAGGACTAGGGAAGTGACCATCCTCCTGTACTTGGCATTGGTCAGCCCACACCTCGAGTACTGTGTTCAGTTTTGGGCCCCTCAGTATAAAAAGGACGTTGAGGCGCGGGAGCGAGTCCAGCCAAGGAGGGAGGGCTGAGGGAAGTAGGTTTGTTTAGTCTTGAGAAGAGGCAGCTGGGGGGTGACCTCATTGTTCTCTACAACTGAAACCTGAAAGGGAGTTGTAGAGAGGTGGGTGATGGTTTCTTCTGCCATGCCTGCAGTGAGAGGACTAGAGGAAATGGTCATAACCTGAGACAGGGGAGATTCAGATTAGATGACAAGAAAATTTTTTTCCCTGTTAGGGTGGTCAAACACTGAAATAGGTTGTCCAAGGAGGTGATGAGTCACCATTCCTGGAAGTGTTTAAGAAAGGTCTGAATCTGACAGTGTAGGATATGGTTAGGGTCTAGGGGTTACAGCAGAGTGACAGGTTAAAGTTTGGACTTGATTCTGTGATTATATGAAAGGTCTTTGAAAACTCCTATACTTGTCCATAACATGCTTAAGTATGTCATTATTGAGATATTTTAGGATATCTGCACTCAAAGGGATTTAAAAAAAGTAATAATAAAATTGTGTCTGAGATTTATTTGGCACCACTATTCTGCACAATCTAAGCTGAAGTTTAGTTACCTTTTTCAGCTTTTATACTAAATGAAGCTGACATATCACTGAACAGCCATCAGATATTAATGATTCTCAGTCATTTTTTTACAGTGTGCCAGATCTGAACTGCTGTCCTGTATATGAAGGAATGATCCCATCCTTTCTTAACCTAGAAAACACAGAAACAATGATACTAATTTTTTCACATTACTATGCAAACCAAGACTCTACTAGAACATTAAAAAACCTATCAAAATTAATATTTGGAATATGTGCTCAAGTGAAATCACAAATTTGAGATTTTATTTTGCTGGGAAAGCTGAACTAAAAATTGATATAAGGTTATCACTTATAATTGTGTTGGTAATTTCCTTATTTAGCAGTGTTTCAGTTTTAATTCACCCTAAAAATATTTATTTTTAGTATACTACTTTATTCTGCTCCATTCCACAAAGGTGTTAATTCCAAAGTGGGGAGCAATCTAGCCATGAATTTCTAGAAAGAAACATAGCTACCGCTGTATTGTGGTTCAGTCACCATTATGTAGAATATGATAAAATATTTTAAGTCTGAACTACCTCAACTTTTGCCGTCAACAAGGAGATGGTGTCCAAATAACTGGCACCTTCTCTGGATTCTTTTTAAGTCTCCAGCATTTGAAGCTGCAAACTCTGATGGATAAGGGAACAATAAAGTCAGATATTTATCTTTAGAACCTCTGTAAAGGTGTCTGGCACCAACTCTGCTATTTACTGTTAGCCTGCTTTCAGGATAAACGGATGTTAGAAATTTCTGACTAATAGTTTGGGCTAGGCCTCTTTTTGACAGAGAATGATGACTGTAGCTGATAAAGCATATTAATTATCTGAGGCTAATATAAAAGATAACACAAAATATTGAATATATTAAGTCAGTGCACATTATAGCCACATTATGTTTTAAAATTATATGTAAAATTTTAGAATATATTTTTAACTGCATATATAATAAAAACTAAAAAATAATGTTTCCCATTTTCTAACCTTCTCTCCAAGAAGTCATTTATAAAAGTTAGAGAGAAAAGTGAAATTCTAAAAAAAAAAATAAAAAATGCTTACACAAATCTAATTGAAACTTTTAATTAGCTTTATGCTATTTTTAGACTGTCTCAAGGTTTTATAATTGAGCTTTTGCAGTTGTACAAACAAATATAAGACTGGTAAGAACCTGAAATTCATGATGTTTACTAATGAAGTCAGCCGGGAAACCTCTTCATTGAATATTGAGATTTGATTGCCATCACATTCTGATTGGACCCTTGATTTGCATTTTAATGAGCTTATAGTATTTGAAATGCAAACCGGGGTGTTATCAGGGGTATTTCACTAGAACTGGCAAGACTGAATGAAAAACATCTAATGTTCTGTTTTATAAAAATATGAGAAGAAGTGCAAGGCAGACACATTTTAATATATTAGAAGCAGCTTATAATAAGTGACATGATTTAATTAATTTCAGATTCCCGTGAAAGAATGTATTTTAACCTCCTTAATGAGAAATATATTTTTCAAAATTATTATTTTTACAGTGGACACCCAAATAGCTATCTAGACCTTTTCACTTTCATTGGCCTTGAAATATTTATTTCTTATGAAAAAGAAGAAATATTACAGGAAGAGAAACAAATTTATTGAATTGTTTTTTCTCTAGATAAGTGCACACTGCTTACTCCAGGCTCAGAAGTTATGTAATTTTCTATTTATTTTATTGTTACTTAATTTCTGCAAATTTTACTTAGTTTCTAATTGACTTTATTAAGGTATTTTTGAAGAATATTTTGATCTTTGCTACAGTTTTAGTGATTAGCAGCAAATTTTATAGTAGAAAAATAATTTTCCTTCTTACTTCTTGTCATGGTTTGACCCCAGCCAGCAACCAAGCACTATGCAGCCACTCACTCACACTTCCACCAGTGTGATGGGGGAGAGAATTGGAAGGGTAAAAGCTAGAGAGCTTGTGGGTTAATATCAAAACAGTTTAATAGGGAAAGCAAAAGCTACACACACAAGCAAAACAAAGCAAGAAATTAATTATTGCTTCCCATGGGCAGGCAGGTGATCAGCCATCTCCCGGAGAGCAGAGTCCTATCACACATAACAGCTACTTGGGAGGACAAATGCCATCACTTTAAATGTTCCCCCCTTCCTCCTTGATCCTCCCACTTTATATACTGAGCATGACATCATACAGTATGGAACATCTCTTTGGTCACTTTGAGTCAGCTGTGCTGGTTGTGTCTCCTGCCAATCTCCTATGCACCTCCAACTACCTTGTCAGCGTGGCAGTATGGAAAGCAGAAAATGCCTTGGCTCTGTGTAAGCTCCGCTCAACAATACCAAAGGTATTGGAAGGATGGTAGATAAATGTGCTGCTGGATTAAATACAGAAAACCACTGAATCAATTGGATCTTTAAAATCCCCCAACAACCAACCCACCGAGAACCCAAACACACACAAGCATGCAAAAATTTAGCAGAAATCTGAGTTCTTTTCAGCAAGACTGTAGGAAGCTGTCATGGGCTAGAGTCATTAGGCCAAACACTCCATTGTAAATGAGTAAACGATCTGCTCTTATAAATGGCTGAAACTCCACTGCAGTTAGTGAGGCTGCATTGCACTGGACTTCTTCCAATTTGCAACAATTAAAAAAATTGACTCATGTATTTTCCAGTACTCCTGAGAATGAGAGAGAAGAGGTATAGATGACAGAAGTAAATGCTATTTGCAGGCAATAAAATTCTTACTATTACTGTGTTTTGCTATTTTGTTTCTATTTCAGGTCTTTATAGTTTATTATAAACACAAACCCAGGATGTGAACGTATAACTTCCCAAGCAGTTGTGGAAATGTCTGTTTGGACTGATTGGTTACAGTTTTCTTTTTTTGCATACGTATTTTGCATGGATTTAACTTATTACTTATTGTACAACATAATCTGTTTTTCTGCGTAAAATACTTTGTGTAAATCTGCCCAAATTCTTGATCCAGCTGATAGGGTAACGAATACAAAAGGATGACTGTAATAATCAGCATTTGATGGAACATGCTTCACATTTCTGTTCCCTAAATAAATGTGTTATTATAGTCAGCCATTCTTCTTTATTTAAAAACTTTTCCCTTCAGTAATCACATTTTTACTCTTTTCATCATGCATACTTTACAGATATTTAGATAATATTAATTAAGACATGATCCACTTTGGTCAAGAAGGCTCCCATGATTATCTCTTGAACTGTCTATGTTTCACTCATTCAAGATACTTCTCTTCTTCCTAATTGCTTAATTTTTTATTTATTTGTGATAAATATAGTTATTCATTTTTAAGTTTATAATTGCTGGCTAATTGAAAAGAGATTTGTGCATATTATGTGTTGATGAATACATCCATTTGGTACATGATATAAGGATTTAAAGAGCCACAACAGTAAAAGCTAAGGGTATGAACAGACAAATATCTGAATCCTACATCTCCATAGATAAGTAGTTGAATTTAATTTATTTTAGTTATATTATTCTTGAAAAAAAAGTCTCTGGTGACAAGGTACTGTAATTCACTAAGCCAGTCAATGATCTTTTCTTTTTTGCAGCATGGTTCAACTGCAGGCCTTCACAAAAATCTTCAAAGCAAATCAGCAATAGATGTTAAAGGTTCCAGATCTATTTATGTTGTTACGTCAGCTCTGGTGATTTTGTTTTGCACTCATTCTACATCAGAAAGCTTACATAAAGTGGAAATCAGTTCTTGAGAATGGGAGCACTCAAATGAAACTTCCAGTTATGAGCAGAGAGTCTGAGGCAACTTTGACTCTTTTTTATAAACCAGTTGTAATCATTGATTTCAGTCATTGACACAGTAACAACAAATACAACAGGAATTACACTCCAAGTTCCTAGTGCAATAGGGAGCCTAATAATAAAAAATACTTTATTCAAATTAGAGCTGTCAAACTTCACCAGGACTGAGAATTGGGAAAAGAAGACTCTGAAAGACTCCATGTTGTATGTGCCGTTAAGTCTTTACGTTCTTTCAATATTGCAAACTAAATGTGACTATGAGGAACATGGAAAGAACACTAGAAAAAAAAAAAGAGACAGAAAAAAAGATCCAATAATGCCAAAGAGTTGGCAAGGAATAGAAATTTGACCTGTGCAGAAAGAAAAGTGCCTCCTCATGTGTAGAGTAGCATTCAGGAGATAAATGTCTTCCCCTCTCACCCCCTAAATATGATGCTGTTCATTGATCAAGTCTGATCATCAG
>NW_008684639.1:14340-23686 GCF_000695815.1 Acanthisitta chloris | reverse complement strand
GAAAGAGTAAACATACAATCTAGAGAACATTATTGGATATCTTTTCTTCTTGCCAAATTATGCAAGAGTTTGAAACACCTTGATAGTGGAGAAGGGTATTTTTAGGCACACAGGGTATTGCAGCTGACAATAATCAGGATTTAACAGTGAAGAGAACAATTTTCAAAGGCTCCTGAGTGAATTATGCACTGATATTCCACTGGGTTTCAGGGAAACTAACTACCCAAGTGACTTACAACAGAATCCATCTCCCTGAATTCATGCACCTGAAATGTAGGTTCATAGCATACAAAGGGCCTCTCAGACTTTTACGCAGTTAAGTGAGAAGAATAAGCTCTAGTAAAGAGGTTTTGTCACCCATTATATCTTTGGATGAATTGCTCTCTGTAGATTATAATTTCTTGCAACTGGTTATAAAGAGTTCAATCGAAATTTCAATACATAGCTACTTTTTAGATGGCTAAAGGTAGCTGAAGTACATCCTCCTGCAAGAGACTTTGGGAAGCATTATTGCACTGTATAAGCTGGATTTTGGTTTTGAGGAGGGGAAGGATAGCCAGGCTTGAGGTAGATACACCAGCAACTAATAACCCCAAAAGTATTCAAACGTAGCACTCAATTTGGCTGAAAAAATAAACAATAAATAAAATGTTTTGCAATAGAGAAAATTTGGCATGGTGTATCTTGTTTGTTTGCTGTTTCCTTGCACAAGAGACTATTTTCAGATTCAGGTCTACTTCAGAAATCTTTCGATCACTTTCTTTTTTGGCAATAGTTTGGCTGACTCCCCTCTAGATAGATACTAGGAAAATAAAAGAGAAGTCTATGTCACCCATTTTTCCCACTTTTGAAAGGAAAACACTTTTAAAATTTCTCCTGAATTACTCTTAGATCTGTTTAAAATTTAATAGTGCCTGATATAGGGTGACATAATCAATGTTTTAAATGCACTTCCAGAATGCTTGCTCTTTATCCCTAGAATAAGCATAACCTTGGTGCATTTTCACTAGTTCTGGTAAGACGTGTATCTCATTGGTCTCAATTTATTTTGGTGTTTCTGAGAAATACTGCAATCCAACAAATAGAAAAAAGAAAATTTGTGAGAAGGCACTTCACTGAAATGTGGATTTAGTTTGACTGAAAATATGGATGAAAATCAGTTTTAATTGCTTTGCTTCTCAGTACAACACCCTTGTGACCGAGCAAAAATATACTGAAAAATAGGGAGTCTCTAACATTTGACTATAGAGACTATGTACAATCAAGATGGTGATGAGTAAGTAGACTAGTAGTTTCTGTGCAATCAGGAGTGCTACTGATGCTTTACTTTTTCTGAAATTATCCCCTAACTTGAACACTATTTGCAGTTGTTTCATCTTTCATTACATATTTATCGATTAGACTTTTATAAGACATTATAATGTGCCCTTCAGAAACTATGGCACTACTCACAAGTTGTTTTATAAAATTATAACACACTTTGTCATACATTTAAGATGAAATTTCATACATACAACTTTATATATTTAAAGATGTTTACTTATTCATGCTTCCAGCACTGCCCACCATAAACATCATTTTTTTTAAATTTATTAACTTTTCTTTGATAACAGAATTTTCCATGAGGGGTGCCATATATTTCACCATTTTTATGTTATTTGCATTAGTAACTTGTGTGTATATACTAAAAACTTTTGGTTAAAACAAAGAAGAGCAATGATTCTATTCAGTTTTCTCCTTTAAATATATAAATATTCATGGTGTTTTGTTAAGTAAATAAGTTGTGTGACTTTTTAAAATAGTTTACAGGGTGGTGCAAATGCTTAACATCTATCTATTGCTGAAAAGGAATGCCAGGAGACATACAAAGACAATTCTTGGATGAATGACAACATATGCTTCCACTGTGATTTTTTTTTTTAGGATTCATAAAAAGTTTCATAAGTAGCCAGCTGTTGTTTCAACTCTCACAATTAACTCAGTCCCTAGAAACAGAAGCCAAATATTTTCACTGGAAAAGTGAATTTGTCAATGGGTGTGGTACAATCATCATATAATCAATTTAATAATTGTGTGTATAATAAGCCCCGGAAAAAAAGAAAATCTTGCAAAAGAGATGTCATTTTTAGTGCTACGTTTATTGCTTGTCTATCCCAATCACAGCCTAACTCCTATGCCCCAGGGGAGACATGTTCACTTATGACTTGGCACAGTGTGAACTCAACAGATGGACAGAAGTGTAAGTAGCCAAAAGCCAGTGCTCTATGTACATTTAGGGTGTTTGCTGATGACAGGATTCTCAGACAGGAATTTTTAAACATCTGTCAATCCTAAAGCTATAACCATATGTTTAAATTGATACTATACTACTAATTCAGCTTTGAGACTTTTCTACTTCAAAAAATAGTAACTGCCAAGTTGTGCAAGGAAAGCTTTAATTTTGGGTTTTTATTCTGTGGTGCATATGAGCTGTAACAAGAAAACATAGATAAGACTTGACTTTTGGGCACTGCATCTTGGACATGATCTTTTGTTTGATCCTGTGAAAATATCCCTTACTAAACACAGCTTAAAGCTGAAGCTGCTGGGGCACGTTTGAAAACCAGGCCAAGTCAAATCATGTCATTTTGCCACAAATAGACATATTCATGCTGGAAACAAAGGCAGTTTAAATTTCGGTATCTACTGACAACATCAGCCCTTCATAACGATTGCACTCAACAGGATCAAGATAGGCAAAATGAACTGACTATTTCGAATTTCCTCAAGATACTGAAGAAAATCTAGCTATTCCACCCCAATCATTTTTTGTCTTTAGAGTCAAAGGATTCTGTAGTGATCCTGGTTGATTCTGGTATTATCTTCAAACATCTGTGATAAATATTTGTTCTGTGACATTCTGGTTCTGAGGAGTATCACCAACAGGGATGCTAACAAAATAGACATTTTGATTGTCATTGGAGTGCTGCTAAGCATTTTTGGAAACTGTAGAAGATGCTTATGCATTTCAGAGCAGCACACACACTCCACAGAAGGCAGTAAAATCATGTCGTCAGAGAATGTTTTGGCTTTTGTGTCCTATATCCTCATCATGTTCTTGCTTCCACTGCTTAGTGACGCTGGTCTAGCCACATGTTTTCTTTCTACTCTGATATGAACACTTACAAAATATTTCAATAATTTTAATTCTCATTTAAAGGAATTTGTTGAGAATTCAACTATTTACACATGCTTCTAGGTTCTACCAGTAAAATGATAATGGAATAGTGTACAATGTTTAATAAGAGTAAATTCATATTTCTTCTTTTATGTAATGTTTATCATGGCAGTTTTCATCTGTGAGCAATGAAGAAAAGAATATATGGGCCACCATTTATAAAATAAAATCATAATTGAGTGATGCTAAGCTTTCAACATATAATATTTTAATCAAAATTTAGGAACATTTGAGAACCTGGAAGTGTTTAAGGCTGAATGCGCATTTTATTATTTATTTTTTGTTCTGAGCAACTATTATTCTTCTACAAATGTCTTTTTATATTGCTTTAAATTTCTTTGAAAATGTTTGCGAAATGTCAGGTGTCTGTGATGTAGCCGAAAGTAAGAAGGTTATTAGAGACAAAAACTAAAATTCCATTTCTTTGTTTTGTTTTGCTTTCGTTTCTTTCTCGGTGGCTTCCTTATACTTCACTGTGTTCACTGTACAGTGGCTACCCGCAAATACAGTTAGCCATGGGATTTAGTTGATTATGCAACAATGGGTAGGAGAGAGCTCTAGTATATTTGGAATCCTTAAACACTTCCAAATTTGCTTTTGTACAGTCTAGACAAATAGGAGACAGGCAGCCCTGAAAATGAGCAAACTAGTCCACCGATATGCTCTGCTGCTGCTTTGCATTCTGCTGCATGCTCCCAGCTTGAGCTTGCTATTCTAAACTCACTACAAGCGCATTGAGCTTGAGCTGCGGCTTGTCTATTAGACAAGAATATGGTTGAAGAAAAAAGCTGATCCTGGGACTTGGCAAGCATAGATCCTCTAACCAGCATCTTTATTGCATAGGTCTACATGGAAGAAAAGGGTTAAGACAGAAAAATGTGCATCTGATCTTGGAATCTGACCTCATGCATAAGCTTTCCTGAAAGTGTTTAATAAGAAGAAAATAACTAATTCCTCTTATCTATAGGAAATAGAGTATGATAGAAATAGGGGCAGCAGAACTAGTAAATGAAGAATGTATGTGATAAAAAATATCTTAATACAGTTTTAAAAGAGAAATATCACATATTTAAAATTCTCATTAGGATAAATAATACCTTGTCTCACTAGGGATCATTTTCAGCACATTATATGGAAAATATACTTATTTTTCACTCAAAGGTGTTAATTTTATATGTTATGACACAGAAAAGCTTCCTTTTCCAGGACACTCCTGATCATGAAAAGAAATGGTACAGGATGTTCTATCTTATATTTTTGGCAAGTTGTTTAACTGCTTTTGCTGAATCACATTTTAAATCTTGACAGCAAATTAAATGACCACAGATTTAAGCTGTGCTCCTAACTTACCATAATGTCATAACTCTCTTCAGCAAAGCAGTGATGAGCAAGTTTAAGCGGTGCAATGCATGCTCTGTGTGCATGTAGTCTCTCATCCCTCCTTAATAAGCATGCAGAGATATATATATTTTACAAATCGCAGCAAGCCACAGGAAAAGCACCCCATTAATCTCCAGAAACTGGAACGGTTTGTTTTGTAATGAAATTTTGTTCTCTCCTTCTAATACAAACTGGTTCTTGTTTACTGCTACTTTTTATGTTCAATAGAAGAGATCTTTGACAGAAAATTTCATTCTTTGCAGGTCATGCATTCTTTACACAGACGTAATGCTGAAATACATTTCCTGTAGAAATACGCTGAAGCAGGAAACAGCATATTCTAAATTCATACTTTGTTGTCTACTTTGTTTATATTTGTATTGATCAGTAAAGGACAGCAAATTTATTTGCACAGAATATGCATGAAACCTCTTGATTTATTATTAATTCTGTTCCATATTCACATTGATAGAGGAAAATATCTTAAGACGTCTGTTCTGGATTACTTTTAATTCTTTCCAACCACAGTAAGATTGATAAGGCTGATCCCCAGTAAAAAAAAATAATTGAAATTATGGATCTACTTTGATTTTCGGTGTTTAGACAAGTAAATTTTGTGCATGCCCTGGGCTAGTGAAGTGGTCTTTATCTGTGAATAAATTAAAATCATGTCTTCTTTCCTTGGACTATTGTTAAATAGAAGTCTTCTGAAAACTGGAGTGCTGGCCTGAATTCAATATGTTGTCAAGTTGATTCTGCAGATACTTTTACATAAAGAAAATCCCCTTTAATTCATAAATTCATTACCTCACACCTCTCTCTGGGAATGCATTGTTTGCAGAAGGCTTTTGTAGCAGAAGACAGAATAGTTTCCACATGTACAGCCCCACCAGACCAAGGCTCAGTGTCTATTTCTAAACATTTATTTGCCCTTTTATATGGACTCCACAAAGACTGTCTATACACCTTTACCAATCAAGACTTTTCAAAAACTTTCTGCAGAATATGTTTTTTATCGATGCTTAATAATTGCATGATAATTAGTGAAATAACTGTTCAAGGAGCTACTATTTCATACATTGAAAGCAGAGTTTCTGAGGGAAGGGGTGGAACAGAGAGGTGAAAACTGCAGTTGTTGTAATGTTTTGGATGGCCTTTCACTAAAGATATATAACATTTAAAGAAAAAAAAAAGCAAAATAGCACAATACAACCTCTCCTGTTAAACTACTAAGAGAAGAACAAATGCTCAGGGTTGTTAAGGAGTGGTCAAAATTTCAGGTTTGTATTGCAAGACAACAAAGCTTAGTAAAGAACAGAATTAATTCTTAAATATTGGAGAATTTGGTTTGACTATAATCCTTATTGTTTGTGAGAACCCTGATGATATGGAAATTTTTTTCAGAGGGTCAGAACTTCACAACTTTATAAAAATTAGTATAAATGTTTGTTTGAATATTTCCTGACAAAGGACATCCCCTTTTGTTGCTAATTTTCCTTCACTCTGAAATGATTTATATGCTCAAGGTATACAAACACCATGATACAATTCCGTTTGTGAACCACATGACATGAATAATACATTTTGAGCAATTTTCAAATAATACACATGCAGGAAACTTTTCTTCTAAAGAGTTCAGTTGTTGAATTTCAAGAAATTCCAGGAAATGAGGATCAGTTATACCTCATTGGCTGACCAAAAACACAAACATGATTGCAATTATTATTGTTCTTTTGGATAATTAAGCATGTAAAATATGGACAAAGACTACAAGATTAATATACCCCTTAATATAGCACAAGTCGCCAAAATCAGCATATTAATCATTAATAAAATTCTGCATAATTTATAGCAATTTCTTTTCCTGTGAAGGTAAAATATGCCATTACACTTAGAAGGATGGATTTAAAAATTGCTCTTCAATTTTTAAAGTCTAGCACACAGAGGGTTTTGGCATGAAATTTAATGGTATTGCATTTATTCCATAGTGATTATTCTGGATTAATGTTTTCATTTTTGCTGTGCATAAATGCATCTAAATTCAAGTTAACTGAAGCTTTGCAGATGATTTACAATGGAACATTAAGAAAGCAGACTCAGCTGTCATTCTGAATTAATTAAACCCTAATATAAAGCTAATTAATTTAGTGAATATCTGGAATCCTCATTTTGTTTGAAATGAAAACCAGGAAAAAAAGCCTCATGAATATGAGTGTTTTTTTCTCTCAAATATTCTCTTATAGTCTTGTATAGTTGCCTTAGAAGCCCATTAATTTCATCAGAGGCACAGAAATCTGCAGCTGTGTAGGAGTTTGCAGCAAAAATAGTGGTCAAAGTACATTTTGACATGTTAAAAAAGAACACATGCATCTCCAGAGGTTTGAGCTAATGAGATTAAATCTTACTGTTTCTAAAGTATTTCTGTCACTTCCCAGCAGGTTTCTGCAATCCAAAATATTTCATATTTTTTTATAAAGAAAGGAAGAGAGTGATCCTAAAAATGTGAAAATCAGTCTTTTACCCAAAGCCTTTTATCCAAATCCTGTACAAGATGAAGCTCTTTTATCTACATTAGAATAATGTCTACACATTTTGTGGAAATAATTGGTGTGATAGAAATTATTTATCTAGTTCTTACAGTAATTGTAATGCAGCGCAATGAATACCCTCACTCCAGATAGAAACTTTGCAAAAATTCTTAACATGACAAACAGAAGAAGCAGCAGCTTTAAAAAAATCTGTATAACAAATTTAGAAATAAAGTTACCATAATGAAAAGCCTGTCTCCATAGCAGAGGTGTCTCAGCCCTTAAGATCGCCTTCTGTTGCAGACCCTAGAACTGCTTGCAGTACTTCAGGTGGAGTAGAGGAAGAGAATCACCTCCCTCGCCCTGCTGGCCATGCTTCTTTTGATGCAGCCCAGGAAATGATGGACTTTCTGGACTCAAGCACATGTTGCTGAGTCATGTGCAGCTTTTCATCCAACATCCACAAGATTTTCTCTTCAGGGATGCTCTCTAACCGTATCTATGCACATGGGGAATTAATTTGTGAAGCTCAAAAATATTTAGATATGAAAATCTGTCAAGAGTTCAGCTCAAAGATATTTTGTTACATCCAGTTAACTGTATTACAGATGTTTAAATTATTTTTCTGGTCAAAAGGTATGAAACTACATTCTCTCCTAAGCATTGGACACTGATGGTAGATGGATATCCTTTCACAGGGTCTGCACCAGCCATTCTGAGCCTAACAGATGAGATATCATTGCTCAAACTGGGATAATTTCATGATTATGGATAAGATTTCCAGATTAAATGGGAAGCACTTACTGCTACTTGGGAGTACAGGAAACTCATAACAAGGTTACTTTTGACAATATTTTAAGCATATGTGCCTGAAGGTTTTCAGGCTAACTTGCCTTTGTCTTGGGCCTGAGAAACTTGAGCAATTACGTATGCTTAAAAGCCTGATTTTGTCAAATGTCTTCCACTGGGTGCCAGTAAACCAGAAATTATACCTGGAGGCACTACAGCTAAGGCTGACGATTACATTTCTGTACAGTCATTGGCACTACATGATTATTTAAGTTTTCATGCAGTGATCCGAGAACTACAGCTTTAGTATTTGATTTTAATTGTTATGTAGATACACAGAAAAAAACCCCTAGGTTATATCCAAAATATTGTAAACAGTAGGTAAAGAGAAGGGGAAAAATAATGCAAAATGTATTTTCCTTTTACTGAGAACTCCCTTTGGAATGATTTGAGAAGCCTTTTCAGCCTAGATGGCTATTCAGGACAGAATCCCTGAATTTAATTTACATCATCACCTGGCAAGATGCTGGCTCTGGCTGAGAACTTACTGACTTGATATAAATCAAGTCAGCCTAAAAGCATTTCAGATTTGTAAAACAATAACTTTGCCAAACACTCACAATGCTGTCATAGTATTTGCATATTCTTTCATGCAACTAGACGATTAAAAAGAAAACATTTGTTCACTCTTCATTTACATTTATTAAAGTGCTAGTGCAGTTACTCATTCAAGGAAAGGATATATTCAGGATAAATAAGCTGAATTTCAGAAATTAATAAGTAAAGATAATTATGCATATTCTTGTAAATTAATGAACTTCAAGCAAATCTGCACCCAAAGTGTGTATTAATTTGTCTCTAAAAATACCTATTTGGAGAGCATTAATGAATCATATCCTTGAGGCAGTAGGACAAATTCAAATGGATTTCTTTTGAATAAAGGAAAAGTGAACTTTTGAATGACACAGAGCTTATTTTTTGGCTACTTACGTTCTAGAATGGTGTTCAAGATAATATGCAATGTAGTGAAACATCATCTGAAATGTTATGTAGAAACACAGTTCCTCATATTTAAAAAGGGAATTTGGAAAAAATGACACTAGAATGATCAAGAAAAGTACCTTAGAGCTGTTTAGTACCAAAGGAGTCTAAAATAATTTGGTCTGTTTGCCCCATAGTAGTTCTCACCGTTTTTATAAATATGTCGGTTCTGTGATTAACATGGAGAGATGAGAAATGTTTGAATAAAAGGAAAAAAAGCAGGGACAAAACTAAGAGCACATAAATTATATATAAAGAAGAAAATGTATTGTATTGATCCATACTTGTGTAAGACGTCTTATGCTTGCTTGGGATTTAAATTCACGGATTCCTTTGACTTTCATGTATTTTCCCTCTACGTTATTGGTTTAGGAGAGTAGAATTCAGCTCA